>NW_026294606.1:22163877-22248877 GCF_007827085.1 Peromyscus californicus insignis | reverse complement strand
ATGTACACACAATGCATGTACACACAGAGGCCTAGGGAATTTAGGACAAAACATAAAAGGTAGCATTATACCTGGAAAGATGAGACCCTCCCAGGCCTAATATATTGTTTTAATTTACAATTTGCTTTCACAGAGCTTTAGAAGAGGAGGGTCGGAGAGGGTGGCTGCCAAAGTTTACATTTCTACTTTGAGTGTGTGTACAGAGTGGTATTGGATAGACAATTGGAGGGTGGGCAGTAGGAAGACCTGGGCAGTTCCCACTTGCTTCTCTTCTCCCCTTGATGCTGGGGCCACTAGTACCTGCAGGGGTTCCTGCACTGAAGGATAGCCCAGGCTAGACACTGGAGGATACCTTTGAGAACTAGGTTGGGCATTTCCAGGGTGGTGGTCCTGACAGTTGACAGTGTTTGGCCAAATTGGCCAGGAGGTCAGAAAGGATGTGTGTGTGTGTGTGTGTGTGTGTGTGTGTGTGTGTGTGTGTGTGTGTTTAGGGTGGGGAGAGGACGGGGGTGGGGGCGTATTGCGGGGGTGCATGTTTCCCAGCTACCTTTCTCCTGCTGGTGGGAAGCTTGGACTTTGGGAAGGTGACATCAGCTCTCTTCTCCTCCAGGTCTTCTGAGGAGCTGGGGTGGGCAGAGCTGGCTTCCTGTTTGGGCCCAGTTCTAGGGGTAGCTGTCACTTCTTGGCTACCCTGGGGGTTGGGCTGAGGTAAGCAAAGCCGGGGCAGAGAGCAGTCAGCGGCCCTGGGCCTCAGGTGTAGGTGTGGGAGGTTTCCTGGTTCCTGCTTCTCCAGTGTGGCAGCTCTTAGTACAGTGTCCCATAAGGGACAGAGTTCACTAGGGAGCTGATGCTCTGGTGTGTCTCCCTTGCTGAGATTTCCAGGGAGGTCAAGGGGCCTAAGCATGTGCCTGTCTACAGCTTGGCTATTGCTATCAAATCTGCCTTCTGATTGTAGAGGTGGAGAAATGGTTGCATTCAATCTCTCTGTGTGGGTCCAGTATTAGAAATGAGTCTATATTGGCATCTACTCCCAGGGGAGACTGGAGTAAAAAAGATGAGATGGAGGAGAGGTCTTTCTGGTGGCATCCCTGGGTCTTGGTACAGTCCTATTTAATCTTAATAGAGAAGCCACTCTGAGTGGATCTTGTGTGTTGCTCCAGGCTTATGGGCATTCTGGGGTCCTCCCTTTCCTCCCCTGAAAAGGGAAGCTTATTGAAAAGGCCTACACATTTTGTGTGTGTTTTGCTTTATTCATTAAGGCATGTTGTCACCTGTACCTCAACAACCCGTGGGCACCCGGGGGAAGGGAATATTTCATGGTAAAATAGACAGGAAACTGTTTGGAAAATGTCAACACGTTATTAAACGGTGAGGTATGATCTGATCCACTTATTTAGCATAGGCAGGTCCTCCCCCCCACATCGCCCTTGTAGCTTCCTAAACATGCACAGAGTACCCGTTTGCCCAAATAAAGAAGCAAAGTGGAACGGGGCCACTCTGGAAAGCCAGGGAAGGGAATAGTGGAATGCCCTGCAGTCACCCCTCGTTCGTATGTGAGGCTCCCTTCTCTGCCCTTCTGTCTACCCTCTGTCTGCCCTTCTGTCTGCTCGGCCACAGTTTGTTTCCAATGATTTAGAAGCCAAGGCTTTAATTGTTTTATCCTAAAACATAAGCCCCGCAGCTCTTCATCGCCCCCTGGTGTTCATTTCCTGCCATTTCTCAAGATCCGTCGTAATAGCCAGGCAATTACCAAGGAGAGGCTGGACACAAGAAATATTGGGGTGTGGGGTATGTGTTGGGGGGTACTTCTAATCAGTGATGCTAGGAAAATAAGGATGCGCCTCACAAAACCATATTATTATTGTTGCTGTTTCTCTTATCATTATTATTTAATTTTCCTTCCTCGCTAACTCCTATGGAATCTTTCTCACCTAAGATGAAAAGAACTTTAGGAGGGAGGGAGAGAGAGACAGAGACAGAGACAGAGGGAGACAGAGAGAGACAGAGAGAGACAGAGAGAGACAGAGACAGAGAGAGAGACAGAGAGAGAGACAGAGACAGAGACAGAGAGACAGACAGAGAGACAGAGAGACAGAGACAGGGAGACAGAGAGAGAGAGAGAGAAGACTGACTTGGGGAAGGGGCTTGGAAAAGTAGGCTAATCTTCCGAAATAATCTGCTCCTCCACGACCAGGGAGTGAAGAGCAAAGAGGGCGAGCGTCCCCTTGTTTATCCCGACTAAAAATCAGAAAGACATAAAAGGAAAATGAAGTGAACAATGACCACCACTCCCCCACCCCCCACCCCCCGCGCTCACAATACAATCTATTTAATTGTACTTCATACTTTTCATTCCAATGGGGTGACTTTTCTCCTGGAGAACCTCTTGATTCTTGAACTCTGGGGCTGGCAGCTTGCAAAGGGGAAGCGGGCTGCCGCTCGGTGCAGGTTTTGCAGAGGTCTCTGTCTAGTGGGTGTTTTCTTTTGCTTAGCCCTGCCCCTGGATTGTCAGACGGCGGGCGTCTGCCTCTGAAGTTAGCCGTGATTTCCTCTAGAGCCTGGCCTTATCTCCGGCAGCACGTTGCCTGTGGGTGACTAATCACACAATAACATTGTCTAGGGCTGGAATAAAGTCGGAGCTGTTTACCCCCACTCTATAGGGGTTCAATATAAAAAGCCGTCCGAGAGCCGTCCGAGCCAGACGCGTTCCTGCCCCGGCGCTGCGAGCCCGACCGGGTCTGCGCTGCCTTCCTCGTGCACCGCCTCCCCGGCTGCCCGCGACGCTTTCGCTCCGGCGAAAGGGCCACTTGCTGAGGACTGCGCTGAGATCTCAATTACCAGAGGCGATCCGAGCGACCAGACGCCGTCCTCTTCGTTTTGCATTGACTTCCATTTGCAATCGAGGTTTTTTTTTTTTCCTTCCTTCTTTTTCTTTTGATCCCTTTGCAGAATGGATTATTTTCCCGTGATCTTCTCTCTGCTGTTTGTGGCTTTCCAAGGAGCTCCAGAAACAGGTAGGCGCCACTTGCGAACCTTTCTGCTTCAGCGCAGCGCTGTTCTGGCTTCTGTTTTCCACCCTTCTTTTCTTTCTTTCTGTTTTTTTTTCTTTTTTATTACTGCAGCTTGAACAGCAAGTGCCTCTCAATTACTTCTGTGTCCCCGTGAAGGAAATAAAATACAACAGACTACAACCGACTACGAGCTCTATCACATAACTTCAAAATAGCGTTGTAGCAATATTGCTGAGTAGCTGCAACTGAGGCAAAGATATATTTGAAATACGTGTGTTTAGGTTACGCGGTGCATTTAGGAGCTTATTCAAACGCTGTCTTGATACTGTGTTCATGTGTAAAATATTTAGACACTCCAGCTTAAAGCCCAGGAATTTTATTCAGGTCATGCAGGCACAATGTGAGCAGAGAAATCACCTGCCGATCAACCGTGTGCTGAGTAACCCCGCAGGCGGTTTCAGGGCGAAGCACATGTTTTCTTTAAAATTTATCACTATTGACTTAAGGTTTCATTTGGCAGGTTTTTGGCATCCTCAAACAGTGTGAGCTCTATTTTCTGTTGCGCTCACCTGTCCTGGGAGGGGAGCTGGGATTGTCCTTGCCTGCTTAAGGAATTAGACAGTGTGGGTGCATCTGCTTGGCTCCCCTCCCACCCTATTTTTTTAGGGTCAGTGCACTTTTTTTTTCTCTTTCTGTCTTTTCATGACCCTAACCAAAGAGAAAGGATGTCAAAGGGATGATGAAAACCCTGGAATGTGCCTGATCGTTTGAAATCAACAGAATTGGGCAGATAAGCTGCGCGGCTAAATTTTCAATGGAAAGAGGCGATGCTGTGTCGGGCCAGAGGGAGGTGTCGAGTCTCATGCAAGCAGTGCTGCCCAAAGATTCTGAATCCTGAACCCACAGAGCATTCCCCTAGGTCCCCACGCTCTATCTTTGCTTCCTTCAGTGGCAACTTGTCTCCCACCTGCAGTGACTACTACAAAGTTAATTATCTTGTGTCTAGTCATTTGCTGGATGCTCTTGCTTTCTACCTAATGTCAATGGCATCCATATGTCATCTAGACCACTCTGTGCCCCTACACAAGCTGAGTAGTAGTGGGTACCCCTAAAGGAAAGGTTATCCTGAGTAGGGAAGTGGCTGCAAAGCTGGGAAGAGGCAGTCTGTCTTATTTATTTGTGGTCACATGCCAGTTTAACCTATGGGAGCTGTGCCATCCTAAGTCTCAGACATGGGCTCCCTCAAAATTTTACCAGACAGGATCCCCTTCAAAGCATCTTTAAAAGGCTGGCAAGTCCTTTCCTAGCGCTCTCTCTCTCTCTCTCTCTCTCTCTCTCTCTCTCTCTCTCTCTCTCTCTCTCTCTGTGTGTGTGTGTGTGTGTGTGTGTGTGTGTGTGTGTGTGTGTGTGTGTGTGTGTGTGTAATCTCCCTGCAGGTGGAAAAGCCAGCCAGGGTAAGGGTAAAGTCCTGTTAAGCACAGAGAACAAAGAAAGCCCTTTCCTTCTGTTTGTGTTTCTGGCTAAAGGCAGTTGTATGCCTTGTCTGCTTCTATTTGCGCTGCTAGATCTGGCCTGAATACCATGATGCAGGTGCTCTGGACATCTGAGGAGAGACCCATATCAACCCTCTGTTTCTCTTCACAGCTGTCTTGGGAGCAGAGCTCAGCACCCAAGCTGAGAATGGAGGGGAGAGCCCCCCTCCCAGCACATCCTGGAGACCCCGTAGGTCCAAGCGTTGTTCCTGTTCCTCCTTGATGGACAAGGAGTGTGTCTACTTCTGCCACTTGGATATCATCTGGGTCAACACTCCCGAGTGAGTCTCTAGAGGGCATTGCAACTCTAGTCATCCGTTGACTGCTCTGGCTTCGGGGGCTGAAGTTCCTGTTCTGGGGAGCTCCAGGCTTTCAGCATTGCTGAGGACCAGAAAGCGCCTCCCAAGGGGAACGATGCTGAGACAGGTCAGCTTAGTGTTAGCCATCTAGGAGAGGGTCTTCTGAGGCACTGGGAGCCAGGCTACTTACTGTGGGACAGATCAAGGGGACAAGTAGGAAGGTGCTGTGCCTTTCAAGACAAGAAAGGAACAGAGGGACTTAGCAGGAGGCTCTCACTTGGGTTTTCAGGACCAAATAAATCCGGTATAGGCTAGTCTACTCTGTACTTCTCCAAGTTGGCACATTGCCATCTATTCCAGAGGAGAGATGAGGTGGTGTAATAGAGAGTTTTGATGCCTTTATTTTACATATGGAAAAAACTAAGAAACCAAATGTTGAAGTCCCTCGTTAAGAAACAAGCGGGTAGCAGGGCTAGAGTGGAGTCCTGAACTTCTGGCTTCTCTCCTTGTCTTTAGAAAACTGCATTTCAAGGCAGAGATCAGAACACTGTCCATTTCCCTCAGCCCCCAACACTAGTCCACTCATCAGAAGCAATCATAAGAGAGAACAAACACATTTATTCTGTCTACAATGGCTGGCCAAATTCCAAACCAAACCAGACTCAAACTGCTGTGGACCTAATCCTTAGTAGTAGTTCTATCAAGGAGAGGATTGTGTTCCTTGCTGTGAGAACTGAAATGGACTCATTGCAAGTTATTGGATAGCATTTTGACACTAAGTCCTCCATAGCCATGAGATTTTACCAAACTTGAGGAGCGATGGTCCAGTATGCCTCGCTCTACCAGGCAGCATGTCTAGCATTACCACATATGACTGCGGTGGAAAATCTTGTGTTATGGTTTTGCATCGGTCCCTCTGTCTTCCTCCCTCCACTCACATCACACACTAGAAAAGGAAGAAAACACAAAGCAGAATCCCAAACAGAGGTGCTGTAATCTGAAACAAAACTTTGTCTAGAAGAAATGAAGTATTGTTAAGTATGGAGACAGAATTTCACTGAATCAGAAAAAAAAGCTGGTGTCCTCCCTTTTGAGAACATACACTGAGGGCTCCTGATGGGCAAACAAGCCAAATAGCTTCCACACTTTCCCATCGTGAGCTGTCCAAATGCTTCCTGAGTTGTATGTCCAAAGGATGTGTTATTTGAAAGACTATTAATTAAGCGAACATCTTTTCCTTTTCTCTTTCTCTAATAGGCGTGTTGTTCCGTATGGACTGGGCAGCCCTTCCAGGTCCAAGCGCTCCTTGAAGGACTTACTTTCTACAAAGGCCACAGACCAAGGGAATAGATGTCAGTGTGCTCACCAAAAAGACAAGAAGTGTTGGAACTTCTGCCAAGCAGGACAAGAGCTCAGGTGAGGGGAAGCCCTTTTAACTGTCAATTGCGCAGCTCCTTGGCCTTCTTCCTAGGAGATTGTCTTCTCACTTTAGCCACAGCAGCAGAGACATGGAGAGTCAAGGTGAGTCTCAACATAGCTTGCTAAAATGGTTTTCCCTGTGTGTCTTAACAGAGCCCAAAATACCATGCAGAAAGGGTTAGAGGACTTCAAGAAAAGAAAAGCCTGTTCCAAGCTGGGAAAGAAGTGCATCTATCAGCAGCTGGAGGAAGGAAGAAAAATAAGAAGGTAAGAGGCTCACAGTGACCGCTAGCCCTGGACAGCAGTGCTGATGTCCCCGTCCCTAGTCCTTCCTAGTGGGAGAAAGGCTCCCATACAGTACACAATCGTCACGGGGTGTGGACTTAAAAGAGCAAAGGGCTCCTCAAATACTTGGGCTGTGAGTGCAGACACCTGCCCACTGTGTCTCAGCACACACTGGCCTATAGGTGGTCCTTCCACACGGAGAGGAGAGGCAGCTTCAGCATTTGAGTGTATCCCATCTTTTCTTCTCCGGTTCTTTTATTTTCTGCTTGCCTGGAGAAACTAAAAATCGTGTTAAGGAAAAGACATTTAAAATATTTATATATGTTATCCAAAAAAAGTAGCAGTTAATTATTCAAATGGCCAAAGGAAAATAAAGCCATTAGGTAAGGTTGGTGAGATTTAGAACATGCTGTTTTTCAGGTTTATTCCATGACTATTATTTAAATATGGAAATCTGAAGAGCCAGGCCACTTCTGCTTCCTGTGGCAAGGGAGAGAGCTGGATTGGGCAACCCCATAGAGGGGCTACAAGCAGCTTTTTGATGATCCTTCCAAAGTCTAAACTTTTTGAAACTGAGAGGATGGGGGTGGTAAGGAACCCTTGCTCAGACCTGTCACATGCTCTGTCTCCAGAAGCTTCTCCAAGAAATCCAGGGGCAAAGTGTTCTGTGACCAAAGTGTTCCGATCCCAGTGTGGCAGTGGGGAGGGACTACTGAGTTGGTTACTGTTCCTCTGCAGGACAGCCACAATTAGCTTCCTTCACACCGGCCACCTCGGGTTCGCTCTCAGCTAGGTCACAGTTCCTGTGGCTTGCCACAGACCAGTACCAGTTTGTTACTTTGTCTGATATTAACTACTAAATTGATGCTACAGTTCTTCATCTGTTTCTTCTCATAAGCGCATGTGTGCACGCACACACACACACACACACACACACACACACACACACACACATACACACACAACTAAATTATACATTTTTTAAAAGCTGTTATCAAGTATTTGCTCAAGAGGTCTACCTGTAGTTTCCCTAATTTTCTCTCCATCCACATGTTAGCTTCCATTTCTTATGTGATTTAGAAGGTGCCAATGTACCATTTCTCCAGGGTAGCAGAGGGTAGGTTGAAGCTACTTGAACATAGTACTGAGTACCTAATTCCTCTCAGACCTGCTCATAAGATTCCTCTCTGCAGTACTAAGCATAAATGGCAGGGTTTATTCACAGTCCTCGTAGCTACTGCCTGAGGATTTATCAAAGAGTAACATACTGTCACACCTGGTATAAAAGGCTAGGAACTAGACTTAACGTATTTGTGCCAAATTCTAAATTTAGGTGTTTGTTTAGCCAAGGAGTGATTTCTTTTCTTTCTCTGTGGGTGTGTTTCAATAGCATTTATTTGTTCCTTTTCTTGATTTGATAGGTTGGAGGCCATCAGCAATAGCATCAAGACATCTTTTCGTGTTGCAAAGTTGAAAGCTGAGCTCTATCGAGACCAGAGGTTGACACACAACCGAGCGCACTGACTACGGAGCTTCCCTGTGTTCTGGAAGCCAGCCCATCCATAGAGCAAGCCCATGGCCAACTCTGCACTCTCCATGCTGGCTGGGTTCTCAGCAAGAGCATCCGTCCCGCTCCCACAATTTCTTGTTTCAGACTGGCAGCGGACCAGCATCCTTGTTCTAAACATTCCAAGAAAGGTTGAGATGTTCCCTAACCTGTCTTTATTTGCCTCTGCTGGTAGTGACTGCTTTTCTCCCCTTCTTGCTATTTGGGAATGCCAGTGGACCTCTCGGAGAGCAGAGACATGATGACATTCTAGGGTGGCATCATCCAGAGAGGAAGGAGATTCCACACCAGGGTGGAGTTTCTGCAGAAAGTCCGTAGGGAGTGTTTGTGTCTGACTCAGGCGCCTGGCACATTTCAGGGAGAAACTCCAAAGTCCATGCAAAAATTTTCTGAGGAATGCACAAATTGAAAACATACTCGAAGGACAAACACTTGAGTTAAAAAAAAAAAAGGAAGAAAAAAAGGACAAAGACTTTTTTTTTCCAAGTTGTAAAATGCAAAACTCAAAGCAACTGTTACTACTGTACATTAGGATGTGTTTCATGAATATGAGTCTACCTCACCTTACTGCACTGTCATATATAGCCCACCTTTAATTATTGCCTCCCTAGATGCCTTCCTCTCCTGCCACCAGGCTCCCCATTCGCTATACTGAATCCTCACCTCATCTAGGCCAATCTGTCAGTCAGTAGTAGATGAAACATTTCCATGCTAATCTGCTAGCCCTGATCTATGAGAAAGAGGATGACAGAATCCAGCCCCTGCCCTTGACCTTGGGAAACACAATGGTATAGAGTTGTTTGTGAAAGATCTTGAAAGCTGGTTGTGCTAAAGAGCAGTAAAAGTTTGTTCCTGTATGTAACTGGCTAATGGAAAGGGTTAGATTGAATTTTGATGTACTTATTTTTTTATAGATATTTATATTCAAACAATTTATTCCTTATATTTACCATGTTGAATATATGTCTGGGCAGGCCATATTGGTCTATGTATTTTTTTAAATGTATTTCTGAATGAAATTGAGAACATGCTTTGTTTTGCCTGTCAAGGTAATGATTTTAGAAAATAAATATTTTTCCCTACTGTACTTATTTGTGAATTATTTCTGAAAACCCTAAGAAGTGATAATCCTGGAGGGAAATGGTTAAAGCTGGCTTTCTAGGAAGACTGAAATTAGAAAGAAAGTAGGATGTTGGCTTGATTAAAAAAGGAAACTGATACGTTTCTTAAAAATTGCTTTTATGGATATTTGTCCTTGCAAGGTCATATAATATGAAGGAAATAACTATAAAGATGATATTTGATAGTTACTAATATATGCATTTGTATATACAACAGTGCTTTTGGATTGTGTTAAGGAACACAAAATAAAAGCTTTAAGTCCTGTCTTCCTATGGAGTATAGTCTCTGCTTCTCCTTTACCTGAGATATCCCCAGGGAGGTGGTCCATTAACCTTGCTTCTCTGGCCATTAGGCAGCACCGGACAATTTAAGCTGATGGTGTGGTGAGAGGTGCTTTCTCCATAGTACTGGGCTGGAGGAAGTGATGGAAAGATGATCCTCCAACATATGCACCTATACACAGCTCCTAACCCCAGGGGCTGCAATAAGAGCTTGCTCCGTGGAGGCCGCCAGTGCCTTTTATGTGCCCAGAGTCAGTATTTTGTTCATTGAGGTACACTGAGAACTGTTGCTTCTTCCAAGCTCAGACTGGCTGAGTGTCCCAGAAGTAGAGACACCAGGAGCTTATCTGAAGACACCACCCCCCGCCACCCCGCCACCCCCCCACCTCCCCCGCCCCCCCCACCCCCGGCTTTCTCTTCTCTGGCTTTGCCAACTACTGGGAGAAACAGTGTTGTAAATGGTCATATCAGCAAAGACTTGTAGGAGCTAGATGGGCTTCTAGAACCTTCATTGTCTTTCTCTAATAGAGGCTGAAGGAACGCTCAGCATTTAAGAAACATTAGTTCTTAGTGATTACTGTTGTCCTAACAGAGACATCATAGGGAGATGTCAAATGACAGTCTTCTGGCCTGCATGGCCAACGTCCTGGGCAGTTGCCTGCAATTCTTTTTCATCCCCTACTAAATTATTAGCATTTTAAGCAGTCTCAGGTATATGGGAGAAGTGTGTGTGTGTGTGTGTGTGTGTGTGTGTGTGTGTGTGTGTGTGTGTGTGTACAGGTATTTTGCTTCACCTGATGAAGTTGCTTGCTACTGTATGACTCTCATGGGGGACTCCCAAAGCCCCAGCTACTTCCACAAGGTACTTGGCCTAAACTTGGCTACATTTTCATGTAGAGCAAACCATTCAACCCTCTGGCTCAGGAGCTCCCTAAACCACTGAATGAGTGGTTTCTTTCTTCTTTTTTAATAGTTTCAAGAAAAAGTCAAAGATGGAGGTGCTCAGGTGGTAAGAAAACGAAGGCCAGAGTTTAGAGAATGGAGTCTAATATGTGTAAGAGGTAGCTGGGAAGGGAGAAGCCGCTGAATAAAACAGTTCAGAGAAGGCTGTACCTGGAGTGATTGAGCTGTCATTTTTAATCAGTTAAACTCTTATGTTCTTTTGCTCTATGATTTCTGTTTCAGAAACTGGCAAGAAACAGAAAGACATGAAGCAGCCCCTCTCTGGGATGTGGATCAGCTGTAAAAGAAGTTGGGAAGTTCACAGGCAGCTTATTCTTTTCCGGCGCACAGAGGCACTTTTGGGTTTAGCTGTATTCAAAATTCCTGTAGGCCTGAGAGCTGAGCTAATAGGATGGTCTTGTACTTCCTCCCAGTTTTCCAGAAAAAGCGTGCTTTCTGGAAGTGCACTCAGGACAGATTTCTCTCTTCACTTTTAAGAATCCACCGGGGCTTTAATCTCAGGACTCCAAAGGAGAGCACAGCCTGGGCAGGAAGTGGTGACCTTTGACAGAAGCAGGGACAGAGAATCCCACTAATGAGTACTTCCCTTTCCCCAGGGATTAGCTTCTTTGGTGATGAAAACCACTGGTTTTCATTCCACGTGTGGTCCTCCAGAGCACACCAGTGGGGTCGGGGGGATTATATTCAACTAGAGTTCCCTTAGAGAGAGGCTGGCTAACATCATCAGAACTTTTTTTTTTTGAAAGAAAAGAAAGCAGAGACCCAGAGAGGGAAGTGAACTGATGTCACACAGCAAGGAAAGGCGTTTCCAAAGCTCACAGGCTTGAGCACCACAGAGCAGGCTGTTTGACCCTGAGGCCCCTGGAGGTCACCGGGAAGAGACACCCAAGGGAATCTTAGAAGGGGGTTCTGAGTGCAGGGGCGGGGGACGGAGGGGAAAAGCAGGGTCTCCAGGAAAGTGTCACCTGGCAGCCTCCCAGATAAAGTTAGCTGACCCAGCTGGAGCTGGGGCTCTCTGGGAGAGCATTTGTCTAGCTCCCATAGCGGGTCCTGAATTCCTGGTACTACAGAAAAAGGAAAGAAGCATGTGCCAAGGGATGGGGTGGGGTGGGGTAGGGTGGGGAGGACATTGAGAAGTCTGTAAGTTTCATTGCATCATGAAATGTGTAGCCAGAGAAACTTTCAATTATCACCTTTAAATTTATTTATCAAATGAAACTCATATGAGTGAAAGGGAATTATTTTCGTGAGCCAACGTTCACTCTATAATACTAGGCGGTGTTTATCTTCTACCTGTGTCTAAAGTCTTGAAAATACTGTTTTTAAGCCCAAATTCTCAACATGTACCACAACTTGTTCTCAGTGGAATTCATTCATTTGTACATATGCCATTCTGGGGCTCCTAGTCTGAGGTTCAGGAGGGGTGTATTGCATGGAACTCTCCGTGGCCTTCTAGGTTTCACAGTCATGTAATTTGGAGAGAACTTGGCTTCCCACAGCATTCTCACTTCCCTCCACCTGTGAGCCCCCTTCCCACCATAGTCGTTTTAGTGCTATACTACTCCATTGACAGTCAAGGAGACAAACCTATTGAATGTGAGGTTGACGTATCCAAAGACCTGAGACAAACAGGAATAGTCAATCTCAGTATCCCCCCCCCCTTTTTTTTTTTTCTGTAAGCTTTTCTAGATCAGAAGGTTTTCTTACTCCTAAGGCAGGGAGAAAGTGAGCTTATGTCTGGTTTGTGAGTGAGCCATAAGTGGAATTAGTTTGTAATCATTCTCTTTGCAAAAATCAACGTTCCATACATACCCTGAACTTCTTTATGAGCATTCCATCACGTGGTACTTTGCTGCCTCATTCCCATCATTTCAAAGCACAGTGGGCAGAACATTCGCTGTAATGGCCAATACCCACCACCAACCCTGGTGTCACAGATGGCTTTATTAACTACTATTGTCCATGAAGCCAAGACATGGAAGAAACTTCAGTGATGAATACCGCGGTTAGGAGTACCATGTCCTTCAAATGCTCGGCCGAGAGATAGGACTGGTACCACCTGGTAAAGCAAAGAGAAGGTGATACTGAATGATGGAAAGGATGTAATCCAACTGTGACAGGATGCTGATATCTCAGGACATAGCCCTTCAGGAGTCTGAAAATAGTTTTGCTAGCTCTGAATGTCTTATTTCTGTATTCTTCTTTTTCATATTCTAAGGAAGGCCAGGCCTCCTCTGCTCAAATTGCTGTGAAAGTATTCAGGGATGTTATGTACAGTATTGAGCTATTACTGGCATTGGATTAGGACAAACTGTAGGGCAGGCCCCAAGTGAACTCCAGTTGGACCAGGTATGAAGTCTGTAGCTGTTGAATCATGAACAGAGCATGTGATCTAAGGGAAGGGCTAGTTGTGGTGATATTTTGTTTGTGCTTTAACAAATAAAGTTTGCCTGAAGATCAGAGGGCAAAGCCAGCCTCTAGTTAGCCATAGAGGCTAGGTAGTAGTGGCACACACCTTTAATCCCAGCACTTTGGATCTCATGCCTTTGCTTCCAGTACTTGGAAGGCATACAAGCCTTTAATCCCAGCACTAGGGAGGCTGAGACAGTAAGTGATATGGCTGGGCAGAGAAAAGGAATATAAGGTGGGAGGAGAGAGGAGCTCAGCCTTTTCGGCTGAGGAGTTAGTGAAGTGAGAGGTTTATTCCTTTGTTGCTCTGATCATTCAGCATTTACCCCAATATCTGGCTCTGGGTTTTTATTAAGACCAATTAGAATTCGTGTTATAGTTGGTCTCCATGTGAAATTTCTAGAATGTTTACTCCTATGACTTTTTTTTTTTTTTTGGGTTTTCGAGACAGGGTTTCTCTGTGCAGCTTTGCGCCTTTCCTGGAACTCACTTGGTAGCCCAGGCTGGCCTCGAACTCACAGACATCCGCCTGGCTCTGCCTCCCGAGTGCTGGGATTAAAGGCATGCGCCACCACCGCCCGGCTACTCTTATGACTTTTGATCAACCAGGATGAAATAATTTCAACATTTTGTAAGCTTAGTAATCTAACTGTCATGTCCCTGTGTATGTCGTTGTCTTTTCCAGTATCACTGAGTCGCATGCTACTGTCTCAGTATTCACAAAAGTCAGAGGCCTCTCAGCTTCATGGCTGTCCCTCTTATTGAGCATGCTACCCTTGCTCATACTGTGGGATCATTTGGTAGAAGTAGAAATGTTGTGAGGTCTCCTTTTTCTTCTGAGAAACTGTACCGGTTGGTTTTGTGTGTCAACTTGACACAAGCTAAAGTCATCAGAGGAAGGAGCCTCAGTTGAGGAAATGCCTCCATGAAATCCAGCTGTAAGGCATTTTCTCATATAGTGATCAATGGAGGAGGGCCCAGCCCATGGTGGGTGGTGCCATCCCTGGGCTTCTGGTTCTGGGTTCTATAAGAAGATGGGCTGAGAGTCAGTAAGCAGCTCCTCTCTATGGATTCTACAACAGCTCCTGTTTCCAGGATCCTGCCCTATTTTGAGTTCCTGTCCTGACTTCCTTCAGTGATAAACAGCAATGCTAAAGTATAAGCACAATGAAACCTTTCTTCCCCAACTTGCTTTTTGGTCATGGTGTTTCGTTGTAGCAATAGAAATCCTAACTAAGACAGAAACTTGTGGCAGACTGAGTTTATAGTTGTGCAAACTCAATGCAGAGTGTAGACAGAGGCTTGCTAAGAGCCTTGTTCTGCTGTAGGAAGAACATCCTGGAAAGCACTGCTTAAAAAGTTGAGTCTTTCCTTCTCAGGTCAACTTTAGGCCGTGAAAGAGTGGGGAGGTGATTTATTATTTAAGTAAGACCCATTTGATGAATATTTGGCAGTGTTCTTAATTCTCTGAAACCATGGCTGTAGTAAGCCACAGAGGCACATGTTGACTGTAAAGCAGGATAACTCTTGAAGCAGGTTGGAGTTTCAGAGCCACCTTGGTTTCCTGGAGATGTTCTGAGCCTTGGCCCAATCGTAAAACCTTTATCTGAAGATCAGACTGAAGTGTGGGTCTTTCCTAGTGTTCCAGTCTATAGCACACCAACCAAGAGATGCCTACTCAGTGGGTTTATAAACACACACATAGCTTTTAGGTTTTGATAAAGAGGGGGAGGGAGAGGACATTCTTCTAACTAGATGTGGTTAGATACAGAAGTTTTAGAAGATTTTTGTATGAAGTGCTCTTTAGGAAGTTTGTGTGAAACAGATTCTCTTCTTGAAGTTTATCCCCACTGGTAGACTGCTTGACTCAGTGGGGATCTCTTTCTACATCTCTCTATTCCAACATGCCCTATATATCACTCTCATGATAACAAAATCTCCCCAAAGCTTTAGTCATGACTTCAATAACACAAAGGTAAATGAGTTTTAAAATGTTTCTTGTTATGCTTCATTTTCCTATGTCTTTCATCAGTATCTTCTGCATATATGATAAAAAATGCCACCAATTGAGATAAGGGCCATAAGAGAAGAGCCAGAGGAGAAGGAAAGTTTTGAAAATCATAGAATTTCAACATTGGGCATACTGAGTTTAAAATTTGTAATTATGGGTATATTCAATCATATCCCACATGAGAGAGAAGTGTATAATAAACGCAATGTACCATCTTACAGCTTCAATAAGTGTCAAGCTGTGATTGATGTAATTTCCTCTACCTATATCCTACCCTCACTTCCAAGGTTACTTTGAAGCTAATCCCAGCTATCATTATCATATCATCTGTAAATTTTTCAGTGTAGATATAATGACTATGATATACTTTATTCAACCCACTAAAATGTTGAAACAGTCAACTGAATGTGTGTGTGTGTGTGTGTGTGTGTGTGTGTGTGTATAACTGAGAAGAGATAGAAAGTGTCTCCAAGCTCATGGAATTTGTAGTAATGTCCAAGGCAAATGCATACTATAGATAACACTTGTGCAGTATCTACTGTGTAACAGACACTCTTTGAAGAGTTTTGCAAGTATTAGTTCACACTTGGCAACACTCTGTGAAGCAGGTAATTTTATTTGTATTATTTTGTTGATGAGGAAATTCCTTGAGTCTAAACTTTTTGAAATTAAGTGCCAATTTATCTAAACACTAGGTAGCTAGTAAGAGTTGCAAATTCAAATAATTTACTGAGTTTTTTTAAATTCATTGTATGAAACTCTTCTGTAGTAAAAGTGAAAGTGACAGACAAGGGAAGGGATAGCTTAATGGGAGAAGAGAGTGAGAAATATTCCTTAGACCCACGAACTAAGCAAGAGCCCATGCAAGAGATTCGAAGCTCAATCAAAGGTATGGAAACTTCTCAAGAAAACATTTTGTCTACAGATGACTTGATAAGAAGAACAGCTTACTTACCATGATCACACTATTGATTCCTAAGGAAGGTCAACAGGACTCTGGATCATTAAGAGGTGACTTACTAGAATTCAGCAAGGATAATTAAAGCAGCAGCACCAGAGACCTTAAGGAAACCAACCAAAACAAGCAACAGAAGCACTGTGCCTTTGCAAGTGGTGCTGGTTTTCCTTTAAGTTATCTTGCTAAAAACCAGTGAGAATAATTAATTTAATGGTAGTGAAAATCTCACATCAGCACAACAGCAATAGAGAAATCCAAAATGCTATTGATTAGATTGAAATTTTTGGAAATGTTTTTCAGAATAAAAAGAAAGCAGTTCCAATAGAGTTTAAATAAATTTGGAGATTTTGACTTTGTTTGTACCTATAAAATATGTAATGAAAGTCTGCTCTTAATCAAAAGTAAAATTATTTTATACTCAGAGCCTTCATTATGGTCAAAAATGTCTCAAGAGATCAAGAATTTCCATGTGATTTATCGGAATGAACTGCTTAATTAATTTACGTGTCAACTTGATTGCGCTTTTGGACTAGACCGTTTGCTAAGATACGGTCTAGTCCAAGATTAGCAGTATTCTTGACTGTGGGCATTGGTCTCTGATTTGATCCCCAAGGACTCATTTATTTTGCTCTAATTAATGGCCCCTGAGTGCCCTGTTGGGTGAAAGACAAAGTATACTGGATGATTAGGGAGATAATTTTATTTAGACTGTTACAACTAGAATATTGTTCATTAGTGAAGAATGTCTCATGAAGAGAAAGGGACCTGGAATTTTATAAAGGTACAGTCACAAGGGAGCCACCCACGAGATTTTAGGAATCCTGAGGATGGAGAGATAGGGCCTTCTCCATTCATTGTGAAAATATAGAGGGAAACATCGAGAATGGGCTGGTCTTCTATGGCTCCCCATTTTTCAGAACACAAAATGTAGGTGGTTTCTTGAGAAATATGATGTTCAGATAAAATTCAATCCTCTTTTTTGTTCAAGATGAGTATCATTCAACCCTGAAACACCCTAGGATGTTCATCAATCTCCTGAGTGGGGTGAAGTAAGATCTCAGAATAGTTTCTCAAAGAGCATGGTGTTGTTCCTGCTAAACCAGTTGTACCATCAGCATGGCAATGATGTTGGCAAAGGTCAATGTTTCAGTGTTTGGTAGCTCAGACACCTTAAAAAAAGATGTTTTCATGAGAAGGGAGCCATTACTATAAAGGTATATTAAAAAATAGAGTTGGGAGTGATGGGTGATCTTTTTCTGTATGCTGTGAATATGTGTTGCTCTGATTGGTTGATAAATAAAGCTGTTTGGCCAATGGTGAGGCAGAATAGGGTTAAGCAGGACATTCTAACTGGAGAGGAGGAAGGAGAAAGGCAGAGCAGATGCTGCCAGCTGCCACCATGAGAAGCAAGACATAAATGTATCAGTAAGCCACAAGCCACGTGGCAAAGTATAGATTTATAGAAATGGGTTAATTTAAGATATAAGAGCTACCTAACAAGAATCCTGAGCCATTAGGCCATACAGTTTTTAATTAATATAAGCCTGTGTGTTCATTTGGGTCTGAGCAGCTGCGGGACTGCAGGGCCATAGGAGCTGGGCGGGACCAGATAAACTTCGGCTACATGGGAGTCAAATCACTGAGGGTAAGCAGCCCAGTGGATTCTAAGAGGTCTCTGTGTTATTGGCTCATTGGAGTCAGAGCCCGCATCCTGGAAATCCCAACAAGCTTGGCTCTGAACACTTTACCAACCTGCCAGAAGAGTAAAGAGGAGGACGATAATTTCTTCAATGTGGGCACACTGGGAAGAGGGACAAATAAAGACATTGGAAGGCCCCGAACTCCAGGGTGTTTAGACTGAGTTTAGGTTTACTAGAAGGCAAGAGATTTGTATAATTAAGTAGCCATGGTTGAGGCATAGTCCTGCCATTATTGACCCATTACCATCTCTACTCAGTCTGTTCAGTAAGGCAGTCTGGGTAACTTGTCAGAACTATATGACATCTCTTCCTGGGAGGCACCTCTCCCCTTTGGCTGGTGCCAGGGCTTCTGCCTTTTCCTCTCCCCAGTGTGGAATTCCTGGGGGGAATTTTTAATTCCTTAGGGAGCATCTTTTCCATAGTCAGACAGCCAAAGCAACAGGCACAAGTGCCTGTCTTTACAATCCCTTCTTTCTTGCCAGAATGGTTCTATGCTGAGAAACTAACTTTTCTGTTAGTGCTGCAGAACTTCCAGGTGAGGTTCCTGAAGCCTCCTGGATAGAACATCAGTGCTTACGAGAACCTGTGTACAAGGCTTCTTGCTGAATCCTTGCAAGAAGATCCAAGGTAGGCTACAGCTGCAAGTCCTTGAAGAGATAGATGGTTGAACATTCATCGGGCTGAACCTTGCAGTGCCTTTTCAGGAAAAATGACCAGATACAAGGTTACACATGACCTGGATTTCCCATAGGAGTCTGGGAACTAGGTCAAGTAGCAGTAAGAAAAATTGAAAATGCCGGTTTAAAGGATTAAGGTTAGATCTTGGAAGGAGCTGGGAGGATTGAAAGCCAGATAAGGATAGGCAACTTGGGAATTCGTCAAGATCCAGTCAAGAGGTAGGTACCAAAACTGGTTTTTCCACAGCAAGTCAATTAAAATTTCACTAGACAAAACAGAATTTGCATATTCATCAGTTGTGTGCCATTTAAAAAGAGATGTAGAATCCTGCAAAAGCAACAGACAGGCCTGAAAGAGTGTGTAATCTGATGATTGGCTTCTGTTGAGACACAACATTTCTGTGGCAATCCACTTACAATCAAAAATATTATTTTTGAGACTATTATGTCTTATTAGAAAATTAAAGTGGTGTTAGATTTCACAGACTTATTTAATCATGTATGGCAAGAATGGTAATTTACCAGGCAGACTCTTTTTTTTTTTTTTTTTTTTTTTTGGTTTTTCGAGACAGGGTTTCTCTGTGTAGCTTTGCGCCTTTCCTGGAACTCACTTGGTAGCCCAGGCTGGCCTCGAACTCACAGAGATCCGCCAGGCAGACTCTTGTAGCCAGAAGATTTCCTGTGTCTTGGCCTGTTGGCGGTTGAGACAAATCTCTCCTACTTGCATCCCCCAAGTAAACACACAGGGGCTTATATTATAACTGCATGGCCATGGCTCAAGCTTTTTGCTAACTAGCTCTTATATCTTAAACTAGCCCATACCTGTTAATCTATGTATCGCTACATGTTCTGTGGCTTTACCTGCATCCCATTACATGTAGCTCCTTGGGTGGTTCGCTGGCTTCTCTCCCCACCTTCTTCCCGTTTCTCTCTTTGAATTTCCTGTCTGCCTCTAAGCTGCCTTGCCATAGGCCAAATGGCTTTATTTATCAACCAATCAGAGCAACACATATTTGCAGCGTAGAGAAAGACATTCCCCCATCAGACTCTGAGTTTGCTGTTTCGAAATTCTCATAAAGAAGTTCAGACTGGATTTAAAAACTACGGATTTTAAAGATAGGAAGGTAAGCCAGAAAGCTCACTGCTAAATTGCACCTGTAGTATCTACAAGTTTAGAAAACAAAAAACGAAAAACCACTCCGAGTCTCCTTAATATCATATGATGCTGAGTCTGCAAAGAAGTGACCCCAAGAAGTGACACATTTAGATGTGAGGCTGAAGGTGTAAACTAGAAGTCAGGCCCATTTGCCAGTGAGGACCTTTAAAGATCACCTCCCTAACGCTAACCTGACTTCTTTAAAAGTTTCTGGTTCTCTCTGAGGAGGTGAATACTCTCAAGGATGACATTGCAGGTGAAGTCCTTAGTTACATAACCACAATTTTCAATTAGGTCACAGTAACAAGAAAGACAGATCCACACTGAACTTATTCAAATAATTATATTGCTATGAAAATTAAAAAAAAAATTGAACAAGACTTCCCCAAATCCAGAGGAGTCAGGCAGAGAAGGGAATATATTACTTATGGATATCTCATTCCAGTTATTAAAGGCCAAGTATAACTTGCCAGGACTTATAGTAGCTTAAGAGGGAAAATAAATAGTTCCCTTATAGATCCAGAACATGAGACATTAGGAGGGCCATATTCCAAACAAAACCCACAATTCTCTTTGTCAGCTATTCATTCCCATGTAATGAATTCTTGTTCCACTCAGTCTTGAGTTAGCAGCCTTGTGTGTCCATCTACTTCTCAGACAGAGGTAGGAAAACATTGACTCTATTGTTATGTTCTCTGCTTCTTACTGACATCATCAGAAGCCTGGACCCAGAGTATCTGCCATAGCCCTTTTTGACAGGGCTATGAAGGGACTTTTCTACCTTCCAGACCAAGAGGTCTTGCTCAGCAGCTGACCAACACCTCCCTCGGATGCATCAGAGAAAATTGAAAACGATCTGGATGGCACAAGGTGTGACCCAGCCATGCTTAATTTATTACTGGTGAGAGTAAGCTGACAGCTCAGTATAAGAATAATGCAGCAACAAGAAAAGCCGGTTGTTCGTGAGGTCTACAAAGCAAGGCGATAAAGCTAATCCAAAACATTTTCTACAAAACAGTCCTAGACATAGTAATGTCTCTGTTCAAGGAAGAGTTGATATTTTCAATTTAGGAAAGTAAACAAATATTATTTTCACTGGTTAAAAAAGAATCCTTCAGGGGACTGGAGAGATGGCTCAGTTGTTAAGAGTGCTTGCTACTCTTGCAGAGTTCCCAGCACCCACATGGCAGCTCATGCCTGTAACTCTAGGTCCAAGAGATCTGATACCCTCTTCTGGCCTCTGACACACATGATGCACATAATGAATCTTCTATTGGTGAATCGGTGGGAAACACAAAAGAAACCCATGCTAGGTTTGCTATTATATCTCAGAGTGCTAAATTTATGACCATTGAACTTGACAAATGCCAACTGAGATAGAAAAGGCATTGAATTAGAGATCCTGGTATTGTTTGGGTACAGGCATCATCCAGGGACCTCACAACTTGCCCTACAGCTCAGTGGGCAGTGCTGCATACTGTTCTCTAACAGGCAAGGCAGAGCCAGCACTGTGAGGAATACTTGTGCACCATGGACAGTGGCAGCATCGAAAATTCTCCAGGGACTATTCAGATACATAGCCTACATTGTTAGAAAGATTTATGGATTTTATCTTTACGCATTTTTTTTCCTAAGGAAAGCCAAGTAAATCTCCTAACTCTCTAAGGCCCCTTGAAAAGTTCAGAAATAGTTTTAGGTAGAAAAGATGTACTTAAGATGTTGATCTTAGAGGCTGGTGAGATGGCTCAGCAAGTAAAAGCACTTGACACTCAAGTCTGAAGACCTGAGTTCAATCTCTAGAACCATGGTGGAAGGAGGGAACAGACTCCCACCCATGTATACCCCCTATACATACCGTGCACATGCACACACACACACACACACACACACACACACACACACACACACACATACACATACACGTGCGTGCACACATACAATAACAACAACAACAATAATAATAATAATAAAATAATATTTTATCTCAAGAAGGAAAAAATCAGTTATCAGGAGTTTTGAACACTTAATTCAGCTAAGATGATTGATACATTAGCTAGAAAGCATCACTTGGCTACCTGTTTAATCACAACAACAACAGCAGTATTAAAATGGAAAAACAGTATCTAATGTGATTCAAGATTTCAGCCCCTTCCTAAGGAAGAAATCTCTTTTCAGTATCTGAGGATACTGCTGTGGTCTCAGAAAGACCCCTATGTTGAAACTCAGTGATCAATGTGCAGATATCAGGCAAAGGGGCCTTTGGGAGGTGATCAGGTCATGATGGGGTGTACCTATGAGGAGACCCCAGAGCATGCCTTGTGCCTCCTGCCAGGACCTGTGAGCATACAGTGAGGGGGTAGTGTCTGTAAATCATCAAGCAGGACCCTCACCAGAAACTGGTTCACCTTCACCTTGCTCTTGGACTTCCAGCCTCCAGAACGGTGAGAAATGCACATCTGTTATTTCCAAGCGACCCAGCTTATAGTATTTTTCTTACATCAGCACCAGTGAATGAAGACACAATAAACTCAATACAAATCATAGCATGTTATTCTGGTAAGGCATAGGAACATTTCTTATCTTGGCAGATTCACAAACTTTGGTTAGTTGAAAGCCAATCAGCCAGGGGTGTGGACACAATTTATTTAATGCAGAGAAAACCCAAACCTAGTTGTGGTGGTATTGTGTTCCCCAAAATAATGTGCACCTTAATAAACTTATCTGGGGTCAGACAACACAAAAACCACAAGATACTTAGGCTAGAAAATGTTAGCACACGCCTTTAATCCTAGCATTCCAGAGACAGAAATCCCTCTGGATCTCTGTGAGTTCAAGGCCGCATTGGAAACAGCCAGGCATGGTGACTCATGCCTTTAATCCCAGAAAGCAGCCTTTAATCCCAGGGAGTGGTGGTAGAAAGCAGGAAGGTTTATAAGGCGTGAAGACCAGAAACTAGAAGCATTTGGCTGGTTAAGCATTTGGCTGGTTAGACATTTGGCTGGTTAAGCTTTCAGGCTTCTAGCAACACAGTTCAGCTGAGATTCATTATGGATGAGGACTCAGAGGCTTCCAGTCTGAGGAAAACAGGACCAGCTGAGGAACTGGCAAGGTGAGATAGCTGTGGCTTGTTCTGTCTCTCTGATCTACCAGCATTGACCCCAATAACTGGCCTCAGCTTTGATTTTATTAATAAGACTCTTTAACATTCATGCTACACCTAGTCTTGTGAAACTTTAAAAAAAAAAAATCTCACAGGTGAATATAAGAAATCTTAGCCAGATTAACTACACAATCAAAGTCCATGCTGAGAAGTTTCTATGATATTCTGTGTCCAGGTACTTCCTCTATGGCATGTTTTCTGAAAGTTGCAGACACTTAATAACTGTTTATAGATATCTAGAGAGCACTCTTGCATTTACTCAACTACCAGCCAAAGACTGAACTTTCTTTTTTTTTTTTTTTTTTTTTTTTTTTTTAAAGATTTAGCTATTTATTATAAGTGCCAGAGATGGTTGAGAGCCATCTGGGTTACTGGGTGGTTACTGGGAGTTGAACTCAGGACCTCTGGAAGAACAGTCAGTGCTCTTAACCACTGAGCCATCTCTCCAGCCCTGGCAAGACTGAACTTTCTTAAAGCTCTTGTAAATTGTCTTCAAGCTGATATACAGCAAAACGTAATTACTGCTGGGGTAAACTGTCAGCAGTACTCAAATTAGTTAAGCACAATTCATAGTTTCCATCATTTTGAACACTTAACCAAAGAGATGCTTATTCAGTAAGTGAACCTGTATGTATTTAGGAAGCCTATGCCCATGTACACTCAAAGTCTGAACTTACATTTAATGCAGATGAGTCAGAGAAGACTTGATGATTTTTATTAAACCAAAATTATTAAATAGTCTGATTGAGAAAACTGTACCTGAAGTGTGTGAGTTTGAATGCAGAAGTTAGCATCAGGTTATTTTCTATAAGAATGCCTGTTAGTGCGACACAGGGTGCATGTGTGTAATCCCAGTTTGAGGCAGGATTACTGCAAGTTTGTTCTAGTCAGCCTGAGCTATGTTGTCTCAAGAAAAACAAACAAAACAACCCCCCCCCCACACACACACCTCCCAAAGTATTTAGAGGTTAAGAGTTCTGAATTTCTGGCAGTTTACAAGATAGTCAATTTATGTAAATGCCTATTTATCATTTAACCAATTATAATTTGGTTCACTAATACCATGAAGAGGTTAAGGAAAATATCACACAATAAAAAACAACTGAATTTCTAGATTATCTCTCTATAAAGACATATGAAAGCATTTATAAAGAAAGCTCATGGCTTCAATGCTAACATTTTGGTCATCTATCTAGTGTGAACTCAGAAAAACAAAACTCTCATTCAGAAATTAACTTCCGGTACAATCACATCACAACGTAGTTCCTATCTCTAGAGTATAGACAGAGATAAAGACTCAGCAAGAGAAATGGCTTCTGAAGGTCACAATGGTTCCACCCAATTCATGTGTGTCTGAAGGCAATAAAATTAATTCTTAACTGATTTGGTCTCAAAACAGACAAAAAGAAGAGCCTTGGACCTAGTTCTCTGCAAACTGACCCATTAGAGACTACCAGCTGTTTACAAAGCCTGCCGTATAGCAAGCCCTTGAACTTAAAGGAGGGCATGGCCAGGACCTAGGTTATCATAAGGAGCCAGAGTCAAATCGGTATGGGACTGCTGAACAAAAGTCCCAAAGACTGGAGTTGACGAGCCATTGGTTCCCACACCTCTAGCCAAGAACACAAAAGGCTCCGTACCCCTGTGGAGAATGAAAGCCAAGCCATCCAAGTCTTTGCACTCAGTGGAGAGAACTCTTGTTTATAATAAGAATAGACTCAGAAACTACACAGCTAATACAGGGACACTGGACAAGGGTGGTCAGGTGGTTAAAATCCTGGCCACTGTGTTGTGCTCAGACACACCTGGGTTCAATCATAGATCTGTCACCATTGTGACATTTGTAAGATAATTTGCTTCCTGAGTCTTTGTCTATTCAATCATAATACATACACAGTAACACCTACCACATGGTATGATCACGAAGATGATATTCCAGATATAGGGCCCTGTGCATCACAGATGCTCTTCCCCAACTGCCTCCACCTACTCCCTGTTTTACCTTTCCCTTCCATCTCCTCCTTCTATCTGCATGATTACTGTAGGGCACCATTCCTGAAGTTGTGGGTGCAACAGGATCACATAGAAAGATGGCCAAACTGAAGAGTTCCAGGTCACAAGTCCTGGAAATTAAGATCCAGCAGAGAAGGAACCCAGACCTTTTTCAGCAAGCGTTCACATGGCTCAGACACTCATGTCTGTTATAATTGAAAAAACACTAATGTCAGCTGTTTTTCAACTTTGCTGTAAATTTATTCTGAGTTTTGTTTTTGTTCTTAGACTACCTTCTGGGTTTGTTGTTGTTGTTGTTTTTCATAATTCCACTGGTGAAATCTTATTTCTCCTGCAAGCTTCTTTTCAAATGTTTCCTCTTGTGCCAGGGAGGACTCCTTGTATGCCTCAAGGCCAAGGGCTTTGTGCTCCACCCTGGCTGGCATTTGCTTACTTACTTGTCTGATTGCTTGCCTGACAGTGTACTCTTTAACAAGATGGACTAGCTTATATTTCTCTGTCCTCAGCAGCCAGAATACATGCTTTAAATATGTCTGTTAACTAAACTGACAATCCCCACACCACATTGAGAGGAGAAAGCTATGCTTGGAATCTCTCCTGTCCTTGGCATTAAACTCATCTATGGATCTGAACTGAAAGTCCCACAGGGCTACAGAGGGAAGGGAGCAAAGTTTGTCAAGCTGGAAGATGGAAAGGACTTTTGTGATACGCACATATCCGATAATAGCCTGGGCATCTTTCTGGGTTACCAATCAGAAATAAATGGTACTAACACACTCCCTGTTAGAAACTGGGGGAAGGGACTGGTAACTCAGAGCCAGCAAAGAGGAGACTTGTTCTACTTCTGTTAAAGTACACAGTGCTCTTGAGTAGAATCAAAAACACTCCTTCCCAGCAACGCCTTATCTTTACTCTTGACGTGGACACAGTAACCACCCACCCGCTCTGTTTTTCATTTTCTGTAGATTTATTTAGCCATGGTCAACCATAATCTGAAAATGCTGAACAGAAAATCACAGAAAGTGATTATTCATAAGTTTGAAGTTGTGTGCCATTCTGAATATAATAAACTCTCCATCCAGCTTTATTCAGAGTATCTTCACTATGAACACTCCCCTCTTTTTACTTAGTAGGTCTCTTGGTTATGCTGGTATACCAATGCTTGCCAAGAGATACTTATTTTATTTAAAAATGGTCCTGAAGTGGAATAATGATGTCAGCAATTTATATATGCCAAAGAGAAGCTGGAAAAAGTGAAAGTTAATATATGGAGATTAAGTTGTGAAAAATGGAAAAAAATCATACTTGTTTTGCTTGAACTTTAAACTGCAAAAGTTATAGGCACAGCGTGTGGTCAATGCCTAAGTAAGATGGAGAACACATTAAATTATGGATTTCTTCATTACCTACTACTCCAGGTTTCCACCACAAGTCTTGGAATCTCTCTCCCATATATAAGGAGGGAAGACTAACTGGTGTTATTAGGGATGATGACAGTCTGCCACACTATGTCCAGCCATTGACAGTAACTCAGAGTCAGCAGGAACAAGCAGCTGGCTTTCTGAAATCAGATAAAGAACAGCACACTGCTGTACCTAAGGGACAACGATTTTTCACTTTCTGCAGATTCATGTAGCCATAATCAACCACAGTCTGAAAATGCTAAACAGAAAATCACAGAACAGGCTACTGCCTTCAGATTAAAAATTTGGACAGTAACAGTTCTCTGCTTACAGAGAAACAAAACAACCATGTTTGAGGCAGCTCTCAATGAGTGAAAAGATCATTTAGTAACCTGTGAACATGAATAGCTTTCAAACTCCAGGAACCAAAATCAAAGCAATTTAGCCTTAGAAACTAAGTGGAAGACAGCCAAGGAGTTCTGATCTTCTATTGCCTGGTGTAGGTACAGAGAACATGGGTGTGAACATGGGGTTTCTTCAGCTACACATTATGATATATGATCTCTTCTGTACATGCGTTAGGCTTCAAGGAAAGTCACCTCTAGCCTCCCACACAAAGCAGGTGTTGGTATTTTTTTTTAACTAAATAAACACCGAAGAAGAAGAAGAAGAACTTGAAGGGTTGCCAGGATATTTGTGTACCTCAGGGAGCTGTGTGTGTCAGTCAGGCCAGGGCCTTGGAAGTTCATGTTCACTCTGAGTTCACCTCACTGCCCATGGCCTTGCTTTTTTTTTCTCAGGTAAAGGCCTTGCCAGCCTTATTCTTGAGCAAGGCCTGCTCTTCCTCTTTCTTGCATGCCGGAAGCTCTCTCTAGCAACACAGCCTTGCCTTAGATTTGTTTCCTCATACAAGTTGCCTGGCTTTGTCAAGTCTTGACGCCATCCCGAAGTTGGTAAAATGAGCCAAGTGACTTCATCTCTCATGGCACACCTTGAGGACATTTCTTGGGCATGAGCCAACTTACTGCTCACAGTTCAAGAGCCATTTTTTTTTTCCCACGAGCTAACTTACCTCCCTCACTTGTACCGAGAGCTTCCTCTATGGGAAAGGAGACAGCAAAGAATATGGAGCATTGTAACTATGCTGGATGAGGGGAGGGAAATACTGTCCCCACTCCTTGCCCCACCCACGCCACTCTGGTGTGTGTCATCTCTCATCGCTTACTAATGCTTGAGTTTCACTCCAAGCTCTCTTTGCTTGCTCATGCTCTTGAACAAGGATAGCCAGGAAAAGAAAGTTTCAGGGAAGACGGAGCTATGCGTATACAATTCTTTGTGCTTGCTCACTGCCTCAAGCAGCGGGAGGATTATCACCGTTGGAACTGTAGACAAAAGGAGCCTCTCCAAGAGAATGCTTCCTTCACGTGAAGTCTGGCAGCATCGACCTAAGCATCAGTTGCCAGCACATGCTGGTATGTGACTTTACAAGCAAGCAGAGCATGTGTTTCAGTCAGTGAATCCCACTGGTCCCTCGGCTCCATCAGTTCTGTGACTCGAACCCAGGGTCTGATGAGTGACTGTGGCATCCTTACTAACTTCATTGAAGGCTTGTGCTGCCGTGCATAGGAAGTGGATGAGAGCCATCTTTTGGTCAGATAGCAAAGGTTCCAACCAGCGTTTGTCAAGATGCTTCTGCTTTCCTTTGTGCCACTGGATGTTTTTCAAGGATTTGTTTTCATAAATTGCAGGCCTTTAAAATAGTTTAATAAAGTAACATTTTATATAGTAAAAAATTTGTATGCAATAAAATACTTTAACCCTTCTAGTTTGATGAAATTTGACAATTGTATACCATATTACATATATATGTGTGTGTGTGTGTGTGTATATGTATATACATACATAATACATGAGTGTATTTGACATTTAGTTCATTTTTCACTTACTAAGATGTATACTGACTGTATTCTAAAGCTTTGATAACTGACTTCTTACTATTAACATTTGTGTGGATCTTATGCAGCTTTGTACTTCAGGAGAGATTACTCTCTGTATCCCTATTCCTCCTCAAAGGCCTATGACTCCTTTCCAGTCCTTACTCTGCATCCAGGCACATGGAATGATTCTAATTTGTCTCCGTTCTCCATCTTTAGGGCTGTGTATACTCATGGTTCCCTCAGAGGCAGACGGTAGTGCCTCATAGTTCACACATAGTTCCTGGTAGGGCGGTTTCTTTTCCTTTCATTTTCCTCTCACTGCTGAGGGGGTCCCATGTCCCTGCACTCAGGGAGCTCTCTCTGAGCTCTGAGCATTTAGGGAGAGCTTGTCCTGAGCTCTGCTCAATCCTTGGTGTACAGTCTGGTGTAGGGATGCCTTTCTTCCAGTTCCATTTGGTCTGCGTCTTAGCTCTCTCATGAGAGTTCACTGTGTGTTACCTTTTCCACGTGGAGGTTACTTCTGATATTTGATACAAGGCCTGGATGGTGGTGGTGGGGGTCTTCTCAGTTTGTCTTCTCTCCCTCTGATTTAGGTAACTGGCATGCTTTGATTGTATTCACCATTGGGTTTCAATCTTCAAGGCAAGAACAGAAATGTTCATCTCGCAGCTGCCTCTTTTACTGGGTGTCCTTCTCTGGCCATTGCTTCAGCTTTCTGCTCCTGTAAGGACTTTCTCTCACCTTTGTCCTGTGCATATAGATGATAGTTTCAGCTGGCTGAGGGTGAAAGCCTGGTGTGCGTGGATCCAGGCTTCACAGGTACCCTTGCTTAGCCATGGAGTGTATCAAGGCTGTTCCTTTGGCCTGCTTCCGGTGAAGACCAGAAGGCAGCAGTTCCTTGTTGGAGGTGATTATTCTCTTCCTAGGGGACAGTTAACAACACTTGGAGTTACTTTTGATCTTCAGAGCTAGGTGTGATCGACATCTACAGGGTAGAAATTAGGGATAATGATGAAGACCCTACTGCAAAGTAGGATAACCCTCAACGGGAATTCTGGGAAAAGATGGAGGGTCTATAACTCTGTTCTAAAGGAATAGGAATGGATGTCTACATTGAAGACTTAGTTATTGCTTTTTACCCCCAAATTCTGATGCCACTAAACAAATATAAAAAGGAAAAAAAAATCAGGTATATTATTTTCTTGGTCCCAGGAAGGCAGAAGTTGATCTCATGCATTACTATGTCACTGTCAATGATTTGTCATAGTAAGGTCACTAATAAATATTTACTGAAATAGAACATGGATGAATAAGTGGACTGCTGACTGTGAATAAAACGTAGTCAAGAACAAAGACAATTGCTCTTATTTGGGACCAAATAGGACTGCAATCTGGAAAAACATAAACTCAGCCTTGGAGATGTGCTCTGATGTTTTACAAAATGGCAACCATATTGATGGCTTTATCCCACAAGACAGGTTGGCAATAGTACCACTTATTAATCAAACATCGTGGTTGGGAGCTGGAGTGATGGCTCAGTGGTGAAGAGAGCTTGCTGCTCTTCCAGAGGACCAGGTTCAGCTTCCAGCACCCATACTGGGTGGCTCACAACCTCCGAAATCCAGTTTCAGACAATTTGACATTCTCTTATGACCTCTCTGAGCACCTGCACCCATGTGATACATATACCTACACTCAAGCATACTAATAATCATATCAAAACAAATAAATAAAAATAAGGCAGTTAATTTTAAAAGCTGGTGCTGGTGCTGGTGACCACTAGGAACATTTTGTTGTTTCATGAGAAGGGATTGTATGTGGTCTCAGTTTCTAGTTTGGGGAAAGTGATGCCGTACAAAGGTCAACACACAAAGTTTCATGGAAATATCTTTTGGTCAATCCAAGGAGAGCTTGCATTTGGGGTGGGTATTCTGAAGCTCAGTTCAAAAGCTCAGCTAGGCATGTGTGTAAGACTAGATTTAGCAATTCTGTTCTCTTCCATTTGGAGTGACCCCAATCAAGATGACTTCATTCAGACTTTTTTCATTATGTGCTGAAGGAGTGCATAGTGCCACATGCTATCTGTCAGGTCTCCTCAAAGCCTTTCCCTGAGCATTCTCAGACTTAGCAAAGGGGTATTGAAAATTTGTGTCCCAGGAGTTAACATAAGTATCCTCTGCTTTTTGAAGTTAATGAATTTAAGTATCTTCTCACTTCTCATGAGTGACTTTTCAAAACTATCCATTCATTTCTACAATAGTTACCAAATTCCTTATTAGAAGGCACCACTTGGGACCCAAGAAATACACCTTTTCTTGCTCAAAAACTTTGTCTTTGAAGGAACTTTCTCAGGCCATGATAAACAGAAATGTGTGTATCTCCTGTCCATGAATGTAGACAGATATTCATTACCATGGATCTTCTGAAAGCGTAGCTTCAAATACAAATACTGAGAAGGAAAGAGAGAGAGAGCCAAGTCCTCCCTAGTCTTGATTAATAAATACCACTCATTCACTGAAGTGCAGACCTTCCACTTTAACAACTATCAGCAGATGTGGGCTGTTTCCAGAATCAGTTCTGGTATAAGATGCAAGGTTGACAACCAACCCACCCAGAAGAAGCTGGAGTTGTTGGGCTGGTGTGGACTTCTGGCTCTTATTCTCATTCAGGTTATCTGGCACAAATGTTCAAGTGAACAGTTCATTGATGTGCTGGATTTCTGAGGACTTTTCCTCTGAATCTTCAATGAGAAGACCCTCCTATATATTCAAATTGATTTAAATAAATAACTTCTGTGCATATTTGTGGACATTCAGACACATGTAGTTCCAGCAATTTTCATTTTTTTTTCTCACAAAGTCTTTCAAGCTAGCAGGTAATAAAAACTGTCCAAATGAGTCAAAAATGTTTTCTTTAACTTAAACAATCTTTCTAGGCCAGGTGGTGGCTCACATCTTTAATCCCAGCACTTAGGAGGTAGAGGCAGGCAGAGTTCTCTGAGTTCAAGGCTAACCTGGTCTATAGAGCAAGTTCCAAGACAGCCAGGGCTACATGGAGAAAGCTTGTCTTGAAAAACTTTAAAAAAGAAAAGCAAAACAAAAAAATCTTTCTAGGTTATTTTTAATTAATAAAAGTATAACATTTTTACTAATTATTTGAGAATTCCATACATCTAAACAATGAAATTTGGTCATATTCATCTTCTGCTCCTACCCTTAGCCCCTCCCAGATCCATCCCCAACCCTACCACCCTCCCCCGACTTCATGTCTGCTCATTTTTGTTTTTGTTTTTGCTTTTTAAAAATAACCCACTGATTTCAGTATATACTGCCCAAATACTCATGGGTGTGAGGCACCCCTAAAGCGTGGCCAATCTTTCAGGGATTCACCCTTAAAGGAAACTGAGTCTCCCTCCCCTAGAAGCATTCAGTAGTTAATAGCTCCTGAGCTGGGGATAGGGGCTCACAATCACTTCCCACTTCTGTTCTGGAATGGTGACTGGCTCGGTCTTGTGCAAGCAGCCACAGCTGCTGCGAGTTCATGAGGGCAGGTCATCTCCAGAAGACACTGTTTTAGTCTGGTCCTTCTTGACCTCTGGCTGGCAGAGACTTTTCCACTCCCTCTTTCGAGATGGTCCCTGGGACCGGGGTGAGGAGAGGAGGGGATGATATAGATGTCTCATTTGCGGCTAAGCACTTCACACACATGTATTCCCTGTGCTGTTCTAACTTACTTTCTCCCTTATATTTTTATTTGTTGCCAACCCATCCCCAGTCTAGGGAGATTTCATTCTTATTCAATACCAGCATAGTTTTAAAAGTTTTGGAGGGCAGCTAGGCACAGTGTGAGGTGTTCTCATCCAATACATGCTGGACTTAAGCACCACCCAGCTCTAGCTGCTATGAGTGAGGTTCCCTTGGTGACCATGTAAGTCAAAAAGGGAAACTCAGTCTCTAGTGAAGTCAGACTGTGTCAGAGAAAGGAATACAGTGCAGAGTGACTCTTCTCAGTGGAGCTCAAGGACAAGGCATGCCCCAGTTATGAGTCATGAGCATGGCATTGCTCAAACTAACCACGGAGGCCCTGGGCTGTATCTCCATTCTACAGGACCTTTATTCATCAGAAAGCCCCCTCCCCCAGAGATGTGTGATTCTAAATATAGAAGGTACAATCTCTGTGTCAGAAGGCCAGATCTCTATACCTCATGGTCTACTTACTGTCATAGATCATGAGTGACTGCCTTCCCTCTTAGTGTTCTTTATTCATAACATTTAGATTTAGGAAGGTTGACTTCTTTAATGGAGAATGAAGCTCAAATTTATCTGCCTTGTATTAAAAAATTCTATTTTTCCCAAAGTGATAGTCTTTGCTCTTTAGCTAAACAAACTGTGGGTGTTTCTCTTTTGAGCTAATACTACGTAATTACCATGAGCATAATGTTAGCAGATATAAGCTGAGAGCTTCAGGTGATTAATAGGGACTTCATCTCTCTCCTTGGTTTGTCCACCAAGGATGCAGTGAGGACAAATGGAGTGGGAGCCCTCCCCCACAAGCTCTAAGGTAACCCTCATCACATCACCACTCTGGAGGTGGCTCTGCCTTCTGCCTCTGCTGTTTGTATTCTCCCTGGGGGCAAGACATCTCAAGTGAGTTTGTCTATCACTTTCTGGGTGGTAGGAGCCCTGCCAGCTCACAGTGGGAGACTCACAGGCGTGGTGGGACCTTGTCAACATCCTGAGGGTGCTCAAGCAAGAGCTTACTCATTAAGTCTTTGTTTCAGGATCCAAGCATCTCATTAGGATTTTTCGGGTGGCATTACAAGTACTTCTCTTTTAAGTGCCTTTAAAAAAAAAGAATAGGACTTAGGTGACATTATAACAGTGTGAAACGTCTCGTAACTGCTGAGACCTGGGAAAGAATATTACAAACTTCCAGCAGGAAGTGTTACTAGGTCCCAGGATGTTCAAACAAAAGTACAGGATGAGATTTCATTTTCCGTCTGTCCAGAACATTAAGAAACATCATTTCTGTACAGTGAGCGAGATGAAGTCAGCCTGGAAGAAACACTCCAAGGCTGATTTATTAAGTCACTAAAAGTTAGCTATTCTCCCTAGCACACAATAGGTTGTCTGCATGTTCTGGAGACTGGAAAGACATATTTGATCCAGTGTTAAACCACATGTAACTCATAATTCTACCTACCTTAGCAATTAGGGATGGCCTCCTAAGAGTCTTTGTTTTAATTTTTTTTTATATACATGTATTTACACACTAGATTCTAGCACTTGGTATTACACGTAGATCAGGCTAAATGCCAGAGACCAGGTAGGTAGGCATTGTCAGCCACCTTTCTAGAATCTCATGTCACCGCTGCCTGGTGCTTGCCCCATCTCCAACTCTACATCACAGAGACTTAGCTGGGGAGATGGTGGAAGTACATTCCATGAAAGCAATCCAAAGCAGTTACTTTCCTGTGATGCCCCATAATCAGATGCTCTAGATGAGTGGGAACTACTGGATAAAGTCATCCATTCATTTCTTCTCAATGTGATGGACAGTCCCTAGCAAATGTGCCTCTTCTGGTACCAAGAGTAGCATGTCCCAGGTGCTGAGAAGAGTGTGAGAGACTCATCTTCATCCCAGAGACATTTCTGTGATCTGTGGAACTCTGATGTTTCTGCTCCGAGACTACTTCACAGACACTCAGCTAGCTGTGTACTGTCCATCAACAACGTGTCTTCTAGTATTGTCTTAGTGAGGATCTATTGAGATTTAAACTTAGGTGTTCTGCTCTGAAACCAGAACTCCTAGTTTGCCTGTGGTACAAAGCTAAGACAAACAAAAACAATCAACCAAGTAACCAAACAGAAACTCATCAGCCCCAAATCTATGTGATGTACTTCATTACAAGACACAGAGATAAAGATTTCTGTCCATTTTGTTGATTCCATCAATATTTGTTAGGTGTTGGAGTCTAGGCTAAGGATGAAAGTGTTAGGTAAGTGAGATTGCCTTGCGAGAAAATGTAACTACGTTGGAGGACAACAGCAGCATGGGAAGAAACTATTAAAAGATGAAATGAAGCATTGGTGTGGTAAGATATAGGAAATTTCAATGAGTGAATTGTGTGTGCATGCGTGTGCGTGTGCGTGTGCGTGTGCGTGTGTGTGTGTGTGTGTGTGTGTGTGTGTGTGTGTGTGTGTGTGTGTCTGCATGTATGTGCACAACAAGGCCAGAGATTAATGTCAGATGTCTTCCTTTATTGTTCTCTACCTTAGGTTTTTGAGACAAAGTCTTTCACTGAACCTGGAGCTTATGAATTCAGGTAGATTAGCTGGCCAGCGAAGCCCCAGGGTCCTCTGTCTCTGCCTCCCAGGTTGTGAGATTTCAGGTATATGCCTAAATTTTCACATGGATATTGGAGAGCAGAACTCAGATCCTCATATGTATTCAGCAAGCACTTTATTTATTATCCCATTCCCTGTACTTTTTTTTTTAGTTATCACTATATTTGCCTTTTCAATTGTCATAATAATTGCACACACTTATGAGGGTATAATGTGATAGACTCCCTTCCGCTGCAGATAGCATTTCATGTGGCCCAAGCTGGCCTGAACTCTTAACTCTCCTGCCTCCACCTCCATAGTGCTGAGATTACAGATGTGCACAGATGTGCATCACCATGCCTAGTTTGTTGTGATATTCTAATGTACGCAACAGTTTGTCACAGTTGAAGGATGCATTATGTACTTTTTCTATTGTTGTGATGAAATATCATGGCCAAAAGCATCTTATAGAAGAAAGAGTTTCTTCTGGCTTAGAATTTCAAAGGGAAATTCCACAATGGCTGGGAAAGCATAGCATGGTAGCAAGAACAGGAAGTTGACTGATCTTTACCCATATATAGAAAGAAGGAGTCGGGGATCGGGGGTGGGCAGAAGAGTAATTCACATTCCAGCTCTTTATCATTTCCTTTTATTTAAGATCCTTCAAATTCCTTTCTTAGTTTTTCACAAAACAGGTAACAGTTTACAACAGAGTGATTTTTGTGGTTGTTGTTCTTATTTACCACTTTAATAGCAACCGATGGGCATTTAGCATCTACTAGATGATGATTTTTATGTATGATTAGAATAATCAACATATATTAATTCTATAGAGTAGGGGGAGTCTCTGTGATAGCCCAAATCAATGTATGGCGGGGGGAACTATGTCCAGTTGTGTTTGTTCTATCTCTTCCCTACTGCCCCTTGTCTTGATCTTCCTCTCTTCCCCACCCTTCCCAGTCCCTCATAATCCTTCTTCTAACTTCATGTCATCTTTATCTAGTGTCATTTTTTATCATTTACTTACTTGTTTGTTTCTAACCACAGAATTTATTTGTGGTAAAATCTTTTGTTTGGATGACCTGTCTGAAGTGTGAGGAAGAAGGCAAACACGGTCTTTAGGAACAAAGGGTGGTTTCTACATTGTCCCAGAGGTGAGAACAGATCTGTCAATAGACGAGTACTTCATTTTCCAAATACTAGAGGCCTTTGCTCATGTTTGGGGCTATAAAAGCGATGGCAAAGATGAATGTCTTTGCATACTAGAGAAAAGAAGTCTGAAATTTGGGTGGGAGTGGGAATGTAAGAAGAAGGCCATGTACCAAACAGGTGCTTAGGAGAGAGAAAAAAGACAAATGATGCTGACAGTGTGTTTGCTGTAGTGTTTGTGGTAGTGCCTCATCCTCAGTCCTCGCATAAAAATCTGGAGTGAAGCACTCAGTGATGGATGTGCTTTGGGGTAATGTGAAGCTCCACGTGGGTAGGGTGGCCAGTGAGCAAAGCAGTCTGCGTGGCCTGAGGTATCCCCTATGATAGCCACTCCCCCCTCTACTGGGCTGTGGAAGTGGGCATCCCTCTGCCTGCTCTCTTCTCTTTCACCTCGGCTCTCAATCAGCTCTTCACTAAGTAATTTAAATGACACTTCTTAAGCCTCTTAAGTTAAGCAGGGCCTGGTGGTGATGATAACATGCCTGTTCTTCTTCTGAAGAAGTCAGAAGATGACAAGTTCAAGGCCAGTCTAGGCAACTTAGGGAGGCCTATTTTACCATAAAAAGAAGGCTGGAGACATACTTTACAGATAAAGCATTTGTGGAGCACGCATGAGGCCCTAGGTTGTGTGTGTATGGCGGGGGAAGCATAATTTAAATCTGCTTGAAACTCTTCCATAGCACTCACTTGATTAAAACTAAACCCACTTTCCCACCACGGATGAGTCCTTGCATGGTGGTGGGTCCCTGGCTTCTCTGAGCTCTGCTGTCTTCTTTCCTCATGAGCTGTACACACTGTTCTCTTCTTTGTTGTTGTCTGAACAGCAGGAACCCTCGTGCATGCCAGACAGCCGCGCTTACTACTTGTTTGGCATCAGCTTTTAGATGCCCACCTAACTCGCCTTTCCTTTCTTACAAGTCTGTGTCAGACGGCAGCATTTAGGGGTGATAGCACATTCGCTCCCCTTTCTGAAGAAGCATTCCTTCCCTTTCATCCTCCATCCAGACCTGGCTCCCATCCATTCCCAGAGTTTGTACGTTCATTCATTTTTCTGTTTGCCTCTATTAGAATGTAAATCCTAGAGACTCCGGGTATTATCAGCTGTAGTGTGTTATAGTACTAGAGCCTAGAAGATCCCCTGACATAAGGTAGGAAATTGATGCATACAATTATATGTGGAGGGATCAAAGACTAAGAAGCCAAATTTATATAAGCGAAAAACCTAGCCAGCTACCAAGCTTCCTTTTGTAGATTCCTATCAATAATGATAGGGAGTTGTTTGCAAACAATATTGTTCATTTCCTCTTATCTTTGGCATGCAAAGTATAAATACCTAATCAGTGGCGTGCTTTATGAAATGAACCTTTTGGAGGGAGGCAGAGAGGAGGGCATGGGTCTGGCTCCTCCCCTGGGGTGCATAATTGGACTCTGTATAGTGGGATTCCTAGTCACTGAAGCCTAGGGAAGGCAACTTGGGTGTGCATGTGTGTGTGTGTGTGTGTGTGTGTGTGTGTGTGTGTGTGTGTGCGCGCGCGTGTGCGCGTGTGCGCGCATGTGTGTGTATCTGTGAAAGGCTTACCTGTGCTTACACACCATAATACCCAGGCACATTTACAGGTACTTAAGATCTCTTTAGCCTGAGACATTATAGAACAAAGCATAGTTACAAGACTCAGGGTGGGGGGCAGAGAATAAAGAACCCCAAGAGAAAAACAGAAAAAGGTTGCAGAGCTAAGGATGGATTCTGGATTACATACAATACATACATATTTATATACATACATAAGTATATACATGTGCCCACACACACGTATGCTATTTACATGTGTGTGAGTACATGGGCATGCAAGTTCAGCTGCCATGTTCAACAGCAGCAGAGACCTACTTTTCCCTAGGCATTTTATGCCATAGTTACCTTTTTTCTTGTCCCTCTCACGTGTATTCCTAACTGTGAAAAGAAACCAGAGCACTTGCTTAGAACTTTTGGTTGCTTCTATAACAACTTAAAACACAGAAGAAAAAACAAACAAACAAACAAACAACAGTGATATGCATGACGATGACGATAACAAAATGGCATTGACAGAAGGCCTCAGCTCAAGAAACTCAGCAGGAATTATACTGTTCTATGCAAGAGGAAACACAAGGTGAATCTAGAACTTTCTGCAGCTCATAAACATCACTCCTTTTGTTTTCTGTTTCATAGAAACCTTTGTGGAGCCTTGAGTGGAAGCGCTATTTCCTCTAGATAGTGATGTATAACATGAATTGCTAACACAGTCTTATTAATAAAAAATCCAGAGCCAGATATTGGGGTGCAAGTTGAGAGATCAGAAAGACAGAAGAAGCCACAGTCAACCTCACCTTGCCAACTCCTCTGCTGATCCTGTTTCCTCAGACTGAAAGCCTCTGAGTCCTCACTCGAATGGTTCTCAGCTGAACTGCTTAAAAGCCTCTAGTTCTTGGTCCTCATGCCTTATATACCTTTCTGCTTCCTGTCATCACTTCCTGGGATTAAAGGCGTGTGTGCTTCCCAAGCAAAGGCATGAGATCTCAAGTCCTGGGATTAAAGGTGTGTGCCACCACTGCCTGGCTCTGTTTCCAGTATAGCCTTGAACTCACAGAGATCCAGACGGATCTCTGCCTCCTGAGTGAAAGAATTAAGGGTGTGTGACACCACTGTCTGGCCTCTATGTCTAATCTAGTGGCTGGCTCTGTCCTCTGATCCCCAGATAAGTTTTATTTGTTAGAGCACAAATAAAATATCACCACAGTGATGAACTGAAGGAGAGTAGAAAGCAACCAGCAACAGATTCTAATTATCTTTGACAATGTAATAGCACATGACATGGTGCTGAAATCAATACCCGACATGTTAGAATGGAGAAAGGGCCGTCAGGATGCAGCAGGAGGGACTCACAAATGTATCCCGATTCCCAGTTTAGAATGCCAATGTCGTGTGGTCGAAAGTGAGTTGTTAGATTTAGGGGATTGTTTCTTCGGAGAGTAAGGAACAGGTGTTAAGCATACATAAAAAAGTGTCCCCATTTTTTAATTCAGTTGATAGTTGAGAAAAAAAAGATGGCAGAAACGATATCAGCTCAAGGGGATTGGGAAGAAGCAAACATCTGTTATAAAAACAACTGTTGAGTAAATCAAAAGAAAGCAGAAAAAGAAGGGGATATAAAGAGCAGAAGAGCTCTCCAAACACTTTCAATTCCTCCATCAGATATGCTTGGGAGGCTCTCATAAAATAGCTGTATTTATGACTTGTATTCCACTTTCTTCTCTCTTCTTATTATGAAAGTAGAGTGATAGGTTGGCATGCTCAGGGATTGGGAGGAGGCTCAGATGATCCCTAGAGGTTGTATAATAGTCTTGGTTCCCATCTGGGGTAAGGAGAGTCTGTCTTTCAGTATTCTGTGGGTGGTTCTATGTGCCCCAGTAACAGATGACCACCTAAGCTCACTAATTCATCCATAACAGATTTGTCAGGTAAATAGCCCAGAGTGCAAGAGCCGCCCTGGTTTGCAGAGTTAAGAAGTCAAAACAAACATCAGCAGGGCCTGCAGATGTGGGTCACTGGGATAAAAGGAAAGGAACAGTCTTCGGTGACTGGCTTGTGTTATCTTTTCTCAGGCTGTGCTCTTGGCGTTGACTACCAGGAGGCCTGGAGGCCAGTGGAGTTCCCTGGCAAGAGCAATACATCATCCACTCATCCCTTCTTTGAATACCTTGCCTGGCTTGTTCTCCCATTCATTCCCCTGCTCCTGCAGACTTCCTCTGTAACTCTAGAAGTTGAGTCCCAAGAGGGTTGAGATCAGATCGCACATCTTAGGTGAACAAGCAGACAGCTAACTGCCTTTGCTCTTACCTTACTTCTAGTGTAAAAGAAGTGCTTTTTGCTGATACAGCTGATAAGAGCTTGGCAGGCTGGCATGAGTAACAGAAAGCCATGGCATCTGAGGCCCAATGCTTTCACGTACTTAGCCTTATCTCTCCTGCTAGAAACGCCTATTTATTTGTCTTCCACTCAGCAGTGAGCTCCTTGAGGCCATGTAGCCCAGCACCCAGCACTGTTCTTGGCAAATATTAGGAGCTCAATGACTATTTGTTAAGTAAATTGCATGTGATTATCTAGATTCCCATGAGATCATCCCATGAAACTGTGTGCCTAGGCAGCTCCTCTGGAACATTCTAGAAGGGCAAGAGAGAACACCCCCCTCCCCTAGGATAGGGACTATCTATGCCTCATTCAACTCTGTATCCTGGAGTACCATGTTTGCTTAAGGAATGAATGAAGGTCTGTCATCATTGAAAGGCTGGGGATGGAAGAGTCTCATGTCATCCTTAGCTTGGCAGGTACTCAGAACATCAGCACAGGGATTCGTTAGACAGCTGTTTCTGGAAGCATAAGAATGAAAACACTTTCTACTGCACCTGGTGAATTTCTGAACTGCTGACAAGAGCTAAATGGCTCAAGAGGTGGCCAACAGGGCCAAGGAAGATGTCTGATGAATCTGGACACAGAAATAACAAGGCATCCCAGGTAGGTCTTAAGGGATCACATTTTATTTTGATTGCAGGCAAACCATCTAGGAGACCCATGACCAAATGATGATTTTATAAAAACAAGAAATGAACCAAACTAAAAATAAAATGAAAGACTAAATTGGGCTGGGGGTGTAACTCAGTGGCTCCAGGAGTGTTCAGTATGTCTGAGGTCCAAGATTCAATTATCAGTCAAGCGCGTGCACACACACACACACACACACACACACACACACACACACACACACACACAGGTGACCCAAGACATAAATGTATGTCACCTGAGAGTCTACTTCACATAGACTCTTGTTAAAATAAATTCAATCTAGCCGGGCGGTGGTGGCGCACGCCTTTAATCCCAGCACTCGGGAGGCAGAGCCAGGTGGATCTCTGTGAGTTCGAGGCCAGCCTGGTCTCCAAAGCGAGTTCCAGGAAAGGCGCAAAGCTACACAGAGAAACCCTGTCTCGAAAAACCAAAAAAAAATAAAAATAAAAATAAAAAAAAAAAAAAATAAATTCAATCTGCATTCACATGCTAAGTATGAAAGCTAAAATCATGAAAGAATGGCCAGGAAGTAAAAAAAAAAAAAATTTTTTTTTTCATGATCTCTTAGATGGGAAATCCTTTCTAACCACAAAAGCAGAAAGCCAATTAGAAAAAGAACACATTGATGGTTTTCTGTTTAGAGGACATGCAGACAGTTTTATTTCCTTTTTGAGCCTTCACTGCATAATCTCATGTGTGACTTTGAAATCAGGAATAAACGAAAACCTTCTTTTAACAGTTAAACCAAAGCAGGAAATGGTATGTGTTCATTTCATACGATCTCACATCAACACATCGCAGAACTACTGAGGTCTCACTACACCTGAGTGGACTCCACCCCCTGGCTGTTAAATGTCCACACTGACTTCCTAAAGATGGACATGCAGGACTAAGCAAGGGCAGGTAAGAACATTGTGCAATTTGTTTTTGATTCTGAGCTTCCAAGGAGAATCTCTATTCCTAAGTGAACCCCATCCTCAATTACCCCAAGGTTCAATTACAGATGATACACACAGGAGACTGAGTGCATTTAGACGCTTCCATTTTGTTCTCTGTGCCTAGATTTTCATCTTTTCTCTTTTCCCACTAACAAACAAACCCTATTCAGAACCAGCTCAGAAGTGATTTGGAAGCCTCTTCTGACACCCCCTATTAGAGAGGTATACCCCTTTCTGCAGACCCATACTATAACAGGATTACCTTGTACCTGTTAGCTCAGTGTGGGTCCTGACTCAAACCAAGACCTCCTTGTAGACAGAGACAACATTTAGTCCACGGCAATTCATCTTTCTACCACCACCATCTTATGAAATACCTGAAACAGAATACAAAATTGCTTGTTTTATGAATGAATGCATGAATGGATGACACTGTGAATGATGAAACAAAAAGCTGGTAGTCTTTTCTGAAAGACTCTTGAACTTGGGAAGACAGATTACTAAAGTCTCTTAGCAATCTTGTCTCAACAATAATCTCTTTTTCATATCACATTTGCTTTCTGTTTCTAATCTTTCAGGCCTTGGGACCTAACACGACTAAGCTAAGAAGCACAAACTTTACCAAAATACATCGAGAAGGAGGGTTAAGGGACTCCCTGGCCTTCAAATTCTTTTTTTTTTTTTTTTTTCCCCAATGTACTTCTTGATTCACGTACTCAGACCTACCTGGAAGTGAACTTCAGTTGCTTCACCTATTTGTTTGAACTGACATGTTTTTATGACAATTGTGGCTTACTCTTCTCTCCCAACTGTGGCCAAAGGTCCTTTTGTGTTAGGTTTTGCGTGAGCCACTTACTTAGTCTTGTTAGGTCCCAAGGCCCCACTTACTTAGCTATGAAAGGGGCTTCAGAGGGGAAGGTCCTCCTGATCTGTCTGTCCGAGGTCGGCTGGGGGCCCAGGGGTAACTCTAAAGGGGGTTGCACTGTGCCTGACACTGTCGTCTACATGTCCCTGTGCCTTCACCACAGCCCTCTTACTGTTTTAACTCTCCCATTTTCAGGCAATGAGAGAAAGCCTGAGAGTCAGAAGCCCATTTTCAAGGCCCACCTCTATCTCTGCACATTCCACTACTCTCGGGGAGGGAGAGAGCCCTTATCTCATGAGAGAAAGAAAACATTCAGTGACCCAACAAGGGCAGTAGTGGGCTTTTCTCAGAGCCCTCCGAGGCTCTTCACAACACTGTACTCAGCGAGAACACAAATCTTCTGACCCTTCAGGGTTTTCAAGGGAAGTCTGAGCTTCCTAAGGGTCATTCAGGCAAAGATTCCTGTTGGCTCACTTGTCAAAGATTGAGAGGGTGAGCACAGCAAAGAAAGGCCCCACAGGTCACCCGCCCTGGGCAGGGGATGTGCAGCTGTCCTATTCTGCAGGTAGCATAGAGCTTGTGTGTATGTGTGTGTGTGTGTGTGTGTGTGTGTGTGTGTGTGTGTGTGTGTGTGTGTGTGTGTGTTCTCAGCAGCCCAGGGATTTAACAGATGCACAAAGCCAACACTTGCGGTCTCCACAAGTGTCCAAATTCCTCGTTTGTTCATTCCTTCCCCTTGTCCCTATTAAAGCTGAAATGAGAGGCCCCAGTCCGGATTTATGCCTGGGTAGGTCCTGCCTGGTAGAGTGACCTCTTACCTGGCAGCCTTCGGGAGCAGAGCTTGCCTGAGGCTGACATAATCTCACGTGCCGACTGACAAACGAATAAACAAAGGAGGAGCTAGGAGCAGTCCCCATAACAAGAGCACAACCCCAGAAACAGCAGGAAGCTGCCAAGCCACGGAGCAGCACTTTTGCGGGCACACATCCCTGCCTTAGTCCTGGAGGGAGCTAGAACCCGGTCCTGGAATATAGCAGGTAACTGAATTCCACCTGCTCAGTGCCTAAGCCGGAATGATGGGCCCAAACAGTGCAGAGGAAGGCAAGCTTGGTCCAAACCTTGCTCCATCATCTCAGTGCTGATAAGGCTGCTTCCTTGTCACCTCCAGCAGGAAGGTTTTGGCCTTCTGATAGGTAGGGTGCCGAAGTCCCCCAATGCCACTGGAGTGGCCATGCTTACTTCCTCCTGTGCAGGTTCATTTTGTAGGGTTTTTTTTTTTTCCCCTTCCGAGTTAGAATTGAATTACTTCATCAAACCAGCTCTTAGTGAGGTCTCAAGGAGGCCACTGCAGACACCATCAGCTGTCAACCCTGGGCTCACTTTCTGTGCTCAGGTAGCTCCTGGTCTGTGTCTAGCAGTTAGTGGTCTAATCAATCGCAAGGAGCATCAGAGAATCACAACATAAACTGTAGAAAGGAACGTTTGTTGGAGGCTTGCATCAGGCCAAGACTTTTGCTAAATTTTTACATGTTGCTACTATAATATCTTAACAGAATCTTTTGTTACTTTCTTTTATTTTATTATTTTACACATTTTGCCTGAATATATGCCTGTGTACCACCTGTGTGTAGTGCCCACAGAAGCCAGAAGTGGGTATTACCTAGAACTGTTATGTTACAGACAGTTATGAACTGCCATGTGGATGGTGGGCATTGAACCTGGGTCCTCTGGAAGAGTAGCCTGTGCCCTTAACTGCTGAGTCAGCTCTGGAAGGATCTTCACAGTCTCTCTGGAAGGTGGAGAAGTGGACTGGAGCTAAGGGGTTAAAAACCGTTTCCAAACCCATTTCTTCCAGCTCCTTCTGGTAGAATCCTTAAGAATCCCCACTCTCTCAATTTAGCAGAAGTATCCCAAAAGCTGGATGACTGCCTAAGATCACACAGAATTACCAGCCACATAGCTGTATTCAACTGACCCAGTGAAGCAGATAGAGTTTTGCTATCTAAGTAGAGGAGGCATACGCATACCAGATGCATCTAAGGTTCATAACGCGAGAGTCTGGGACTTTGGCCTTCTTCCAACAATCATCATAGGACTTTCCAAACTGTTCATGGTTTGCAGAGCTGATGATGTAGACAGAGCCCCAGCCTCCATTCATTCTCACAGGCACTTCCTCATGCTAGAGAAAACAGTCAACAAGGTGTGGGACTTCTTTCCAGTAACTCTGCTCTCAGCCCTGGTCTACTAAAACAAGCCGGTCTTGGCTACCACTTCCACCCGCCTTGCAATTGGTCCTACTCCTGGCTGTGGAGATGTGAAATGGGGAAAAGGGAGATAAGGATGGGTTAGCATTCTGGAGAGCAGCCTGTAAATGACCACAGGGGAGGCAAGAAGGGATGTTTGCAGTGTTTCTGAGCCAGAGGGCTCCTCTTCGAAAGGTAAAAAGACAATATGGTGGCAGTGATTAAAAGTTTTGATTGGGGAGCTCCTGTGAATACTGGAGCAAGACAAGGAAGGGTCACATGTAGCTGTGGTTTTTATGAGCTGCATTTTCCTTTGGCAAGCATTTATTAAGCTCCTATTTTGTCTAAGAATATGAAGATAAACAAGGAAAGAACTCTACTATTAAAAGTCTTATGGTTGGGTGGTGGAAAAAACAAAGTATACTATGAAACAGGATCTGTCTTCCTACCTGAAGTGATTGCTAGACCTTTGGCCACCCTGGCTGTGTGCCAGATGGACTTGCATCCAATCGGAGACAAAACAGAGGAAAACAGTTTCAACGTTCCTGGTTTGGGAGAGGTAGACTGCCACCGTCACCACAATAACAAAGTGAAGGAAGCGAGCCCAAAGGCAGCAAGTTTAACCCTGTAGTTTACAGATAAGGAAAAGAAGGCCCAAGGATGGAAGTGACTGGTCCAGGCTCCTGGAACAGCAGGACCCCCAGGACCAGTGTGAAATGACCTTTTCTGCTCCTCTCATATAAATGCAAACCATACCACAGATTAAATAAAATACTCATCTCCTCTGGACTCCATTTCCCCATCTATCAATAATTACCTTGGGGCAGCCATGACACATCATTATGAATTCTATGGTTTGGTTTGTGCTTCCTCTGACCCCCTCCATGTCAGAATTCATGGAGACACTTTCTTAAATATCCCATACCCCACAACCCCAAATTCTGGTTTTAATATTCTAGAATAAGCCCAGTTATCTGAAGTTTACCCATTCTCCTGTGACATTTAAGTGCATTTCTCTTCTCTCAGTCAAGGCTGTGGTGGTGACCTACAGCAGTTCTTTCATTCAGTAGCTGATTATATCATTTATTTATTGTGTGGATTTCTTGAGCAAAGTGCCAACTCTAGAAAAACCACTAATTCCCTTATGATAGCACAAAGGCATTCAGCGTAAACCAGAAGAGCTTCTTTGAAGGATGTGGTGTTTTGAATGACACTGTCCCCGACAGGCTCATATATTAGTACACCTGACCTCCAGTCCATGGCACTATTTGGAGAGGCAGTGTGGCCTTGGTGGAAGGAAGTGTGTCACTGGAGGGTGGGCTTTGACAGTTCTTAGCCTCCCCCTACTTCCAGTTTCCTTTCTCTTCTCTGTACCTGGGGTTAAGGATGTAACCTTTCAGAGTGCCGCTCCAGCCTCCTGTTGCCGACAGCCTACCACTATGGACTCTCCCTCTGGAACTGTAAGCCCCAATAAACCCTTTCTTCTGTAAGTTGATTTTGGTCATGGTGTTTTAACAGAGCAATAAAAAAGTAACTGTCAGAAAAGTGCTGCCAGAAGCCTTGGAAAATCCCACACGGGACCGGGGATGTGATTCAGTCTGTAAATTGCCTGCCACACAGCAGGAGAATCTTAATTCAGATCCCCAGGATATTTGTAACAAATCCAGGCTTGGTTACACACACCTGTCACCTTAGCACAGGAAGGTATGGCTAGGAGGATTCCTGGAGCTCACTCCACAGTAGGTCCAGCTGATCGGACACTGGAGGAAGAGCGACGGCATGTGTAACTGGAGAAGTAGTGACAAGACAGGCTTTGGAAGGAACAGGCCAGAGTTCTACCCACTGTGAGACATCTGGACTTTGTCCCGAAATAAATGATCATTTTTAAAATCAGGAGTGACAAGCTTTGCATTTTACTTCCCTTGTTTTTATTTTTATTTTTATTTTTTAACCCAAGGAAGTACACAGTAATTTCTGCCACCCCTGTCACCACTTCAGGGAGCAATGACCCCACGGTAGGGGTTGATACCCTGGAATGCCTCTTCCTCCACTGGCAATGAGGAAGCCCAGAGGCTCTGAGTGACCCTCCAGTTTTTCAAATGTCACGTGAATGTGTGAATCCTTATTTTCCAAGTTTATACCTGGGGCTCCTCCTAGTAGCTCCAGCTGTCAACTTGAAGGGCCTAGAGTCATCTGAGGGAGGCTCAGTAGAGGGATTGCCTAGTGAGGTTGGCCTGTGGCCATGTCTTGAGGGATTATCTTGAGGGTTGGTGGGGAAGGGTGCAGCACACTGTGGGCAGTAGTCTCGAGGCAGGTGGTCCTTGGCTACAGAAGAAAGCCAGCTAAGCAAGAGACTGTGAGCCAGCCGGAGAATGAGGCAGTAAGCAACATTCCTCCATGGTCTTATCTCCAGGTTCTTGCCTTGAGCCTCCGTTCTGATTTCCCTCAACGGTGGAGTGTGATCTGAAAGTGTCACCCAGGTGAACCCTTTCCTCCTGCAAGTTGCTTTGGGTCAGAGTGTTTTCTCACAGCAGAGAATGAAACTAGAAAAGGATTTGAAGCTGCTGGACCCTTACAATTACTTTTATGCTGGCTTCTATGTTGGGTTCTACCTCCGGAACCAGCTGGGATGCACAGTAGCTTCTCATCACTCTCCATGTGTCTTGTCTGGCACCCTCTGCTACAGAAGACAGCAGGGTTGAGAGTATCCTCACTTGCACGAATCCAAGCCAATAAATCCACACAGGAAAAGGATAGCAGAATAATGATCTGGGCTCTCCCACATCATCAATCAAGAAAATGCACCACAGGGTTGCTCATGGGCCAACCTAGTAAAGGCATTTTCTCAATTGAGTCCCTCTTCCAAAATGGTTGTGCCAAGCTGACATAAAGCTAAGCAGCCACTGAGTCAGATTAGAATTGAAAATGAAAGAAGAGAGTCCAAAGGTACAGCTAAAACAAGATCACAAAGAAAGACAAAAGACTCACCACCACCCTTGGGCCTGGGGTACTCTGTCAACTAACAGGTAAGAGATATAATATGGGCAACTTTGTTCAAATTTCCTTTCTTTTGAGACAGGGTTTCACTGAGCCCAAACTGGCCTTGAACTGGCTATGTAGATAGGGTGACCTTGAATGCCTGATCCTTTCTGTTTCTACCCACCAATTGCTGGGATTATAGGCATGTATCACCATGTCCAAGTTCAATTCTGAAAACAATCCAACCAATCTCAATGATCACAATATAAAAGCAGCGGTGCTTCAGAGGGTAATTGCAGTTTTCTGGAAATTTCTTTTTTTTTTTTTTTTTTTTTTTTGGTTTTTCGAGACAGGGTTTCTCTGTGTAGCTTTGCGCCTTTTCCTGGAACTCACTTGGTAGCCCAGGCTGGCCTCGAACTCACAGAGATCCGCCTGGCTCTGCCTCCCGAGTGCTGGGATTAAAGGCGTGCGCCACCACCGCCCGGCTTGGAAATTTCTTTTATATTTAGCAATGAACAAAGTATTTCTGTGCTTGCGAATACCACTGAATTAGGAGATATATCTGAATTGACCTTATGGCTAATAACACCAATGTTTTTCTGGGCCTTTCTACTCCTCAAATATCAACCTACCTCTGTCTAATACAGTGTTGTGTGTGTGGTAGTGGAGTGGGGGAGGGATGCTTCTCTTCCCTATTTTATACCAAGAGTGAGGAGGTCCAATGAGGTTGAAACTGAAGGCTGTCTCTGGACATTTGGAAGCCAATGATCCCTGTCTTTCGGGACCACATTGGGAATGGCTGTGTCTCTGCATTAGTTACCCAGCAGTGATTCTTAAATTTAAGATACTGTTCCAACGGAGTCATCTATACATTCGCATCATCAGATGGCTGATTCCTTGGAGAATCTTTGTGGGAATGTGTGGTTGGTCTCAGCTGTGCAAATTTGGAGTGTTAGGGTATGAAAGGGAGCTGGGAGACTGCACAGACTGGGGTATGCCTCCAGCTGTCCTGGCATGCAGAGCTCAGGGGCCTGGGGATTGGGTGGATGCTTTCTTTCCTCATTCATTGCCTTTAATTTGCCTTCCTACCTTGTCTGCTGGCTGGTGTTTCCACGGCCTCCCGTTGCTCACTGGAGCTAGGGATCTACCTTTTGATTACATGAACTAATTATTAACTTCAAAGGGTGGATGATTGTTTCATGGTAATAGCACTGCAGGGGGCTTTGAGATGCCTCAGTTTGATAGGCCTTTCGGACACTATCCTCTCAGGGTTCCCAGTCACTCAGGACTTTCAGGTGGCCGGCCCCCTACTGAGACAGCCTGATTTCCTGAGGAGGAAACTAACATCTTGCAGTGGAGGGCAGGGAGGGCACCCAGTCCTGTCTGGCTTCCTGATCTCACACCAGGAACCTCAAGCAGCCAAAATCTTTAGTCCACAGGGTTCAGGTTTCATACGGAGCTGTCCTGTTTAGTTAAAATAAGCAGCCTGTTCAGGATATTTTGGACCACTTCACTGGGCTGCCTGAGGGCACCTTGTACCATGTTGTGCAACCTGCGCACTGTGAGGAATTTAGAAGAACATTTTAGAAAGGTGTTCAGTATCAGTCAGCTGAGACTGCTTGGGTTTCTTTGTGGACACTGAGGGGGAAAGGGGCTCTAAGATAAAAGGTAGAGAGGTTCTGGAGAGATGGTTCAGGGGCTAAGAGTGCTTGCTCACCGGTAATGTGGCTCTCGGTAGCCATGCAACATGCTGGGCATTCCTACCCATTCCTGTAACTAGCTCTGGTGGGAGAGGAGAGAGGGGGCTTGCTGGAGTTTGCTGAGTCATGAGCCCCTGCCCGATGCATTGAGAAATGCTGCCTCAATGGAATAGATAGAGAGTAACAGAGGAGGCCATCCCATGCTCTCTTCTGGTCTCTGCATGTGTGCACGGGCACTGAAACCTGCAGGCTTATGAGTGTGCAGTCACACTGACACTATACATTCACAAAGACACAGACACACACACACACAAATAAGTAAAAAGAAATTCTTTTAAAATATATTGTTTTTATTAATTCTTTGAGAATCTCACACATGCATACAATATTTTGACCATTTTCACTCCCCACTCCTCCCTCAAACTCCTCCCAGATTCCCCCCCAACCTTACTACCTTTGAACCTTTGTGCTCTCTTGTTTTTTTTTTTTTTAATAGCCCACTGAGTCCCGTTTGTAGGACCCACATACTCATGGGGTTCAGACTACCCCTGGAGCCTAGTTAACCTGCCAGGAGCCACATCCTTAAAGAAAACTGAGCCTTCTTCCTTCTTCCAGAACCTATCAACTGTAAAGAGCTCATCAGCTGGGGGTGGGGGCTCATAAGGCCGCTCCCTTCTGTGCGGGAATGTTGTTGGCTTGATCTTGTGCAGGTCTCCTGCAGGCAACCACAGCTGTGAGTTCAGGAGTGCTGTCATTTCCTGAAGACACTGCTTTGCTCTGGTCCTTCTCCATCTCTGTCTCTCACAGTCTTGGCAATCCATCTTCTGAAATGGTCCTTGAGCATTGCTCCGAGGGTGTGTGACACAGACGTCAGATGTCTCATTGGTGACTAATCACTCTTTATCAGGGCCACAATTTAGCCATGGCTATATCTGGCCACACCATTTATTAGTGTAGCTCACAGGGTTCATAGCTGGTAAGACTTTTGATGACTTACTAAAGCCAAATCTTAAATTATGTTGTCTTTAAAAAGAAGTTATGGGGGAGGAGGGAGCTATAGAGACAGTGAAAGAGCCATCTTCCCACACAGTGCACTGGAGCTCTGGCTCTTGCCTAGAAAGTTCTTGGGTGTACATGTCACTCGGGGTTTAAGACAAATGCTACTGTCTAGCAATTTTCTGTTTAAAATCTCTAAGTGTTCTATGTTCATGGAAACGGAAGTCTTTAGAATAGTAAGATATTCTGTAAAGTTGAACCACCAAAAGGTGGCCTGGATCCCATATTTTATCCATCTGTTTGCCTTCTTGTCTATCTCTCTGTCTCTACTCTCCAGCGTCCCATCAACCCCAATTTAAAACAAAGCCTGTTCACAGGCAGAGAGCCTCAAGTGACTCTCAGTATGTTAAGGAGGCTGATATGTGTCCTATCACAATAAATGCAGACACAGTTATTATCCTTATCAAGAAAAGGACATTTTAAGTGGAAGTGTGGAGGGCAGTGGAGCAAATATTTATTGTGCACCCATGATCTAGACTGTGCACATGCTCCATGATAGTCTTTGAAACAACTCTAGGGGAACAAGACTTTGTTCACTTCACTGAATAGGGAGCCAGAGTAGTCTCTCTATGCATGATGTTTCAGGCTGAGTAGCTTCTGGACTTCGTGAGAAGGCTCTGGGGTCATCAGGACTCAGGAGTATAAGGCGGTATTTCAGGGCTACTACCAGGAAGGAGGAAGCAGAGGAGGTGAGAGCGAAGGAGGAAGCAGAGGAGGTGAGAGCAAACGACTTTGCCCCAGCTCTGGGCACAGCTGTGCTGTTGGTGCACATTTTCAACCGAGCCCTGAAATCTCAAAATCCAAACTGCTGTAGACTCCAAACATTTTTCAATGATGACATCATGCTACAAGTAGAAAATTCTTTTGTGTGAAATTTCATTTCATTCAGAAAACTATTAAAGATAATTGTTTGAAATGAACTTAAGGGTATGTGTGTAAGGCATACACAGAAATGGGAATTCTTGTTTAGACTTTCATCACACCCCCAAAATAGCTATATATATATATATATCTCAAATGCTGAAATAAATACTTCTGATCACAAGAATTTTGGATAAAGGACAATCAATCTGTATTGGATTGTCTGGTCTGCCTTGGCTATATAGTGAGTTTGAGGCCAGTCTGAGCTGTGTGAGATCCTGTCTCAGAAAACACAAATAAGAAACACTTTAGTATAAACAGAGGTTGCCCCTTAACTCAGTCATTAGACATGGGACTATTTCAGACATCCAGGGGACGTGAGAACAAGTAGAGGGACAATGGTCTTTAAGACTCTCTAAAGTAGATGCTCTTGTTTCCCCGGCTCCTGTACAGGTAACTGGTGCCCCTGAGAGTTTCTCTCTGTAAGGACTGCTCTTTGTACCTGGGTGTTTGCACCTTCAGCTCTCTCCTCCTGGAATGCTATTTCCCAGAGCTCTTGCCACCCCCAGGCTGAGTTATCTGTCCCCACCTGTGTGGTCTCCTTGGGCACCGCTCCATCACAGTGTGCCATCACGCTGCACTAATTGTTGATTTACATGTCCCACCCACTCTCGGTTCTGTGTCTTTTTATCTTTACACCCTCAAAGCATAACAGAGTGTCTAGCTCATACCGGAGGCATCATAAATATTTGCTACATGAGTCAATGCAAGAATGTGTGGCTGTGTAAAAGGCTGGCTTTGGATATAGGGCAGGGTTGGGAGCTGGAACCACAGGGCATTCAGTAGTAAGAAGTGGGATTGGAACGCATGAACTTGTGCACATATCAAGGTCAGAGAACTTCTCTGAATTCCCATGTAAGTTTTGAGTATGACCAATTGAAGAGTAAAACCCTAATTAGCCTTTCTGGTAAGTAAAGTGTAAATCAGAACATTCTTCCTCATCATGCCTTATGGACGAACCTGCCCAGTATTATTCTGTCTGACACACTTGCACAATACTGAACCTGACCGTGGTTTAGTCATATCTCTCTCATTTTTATGTCTGTTTCATTTCAGTTATAAAAGTAGCTCTAGGACACTTTTCCTTGCTGTACAGGGAGCCCCAGAGAACAATAATCCTGCCCTGAGCATGGGAGGACTTTACACCTCTGAGTACAGAGGGTTTCTGGCAGTCAAATGTCATGAAAATGTATAGAATGTCAAGAATATGAAAGCAAGAATGCTTTTCTGTTGTAGCTTCAAGCTTAGGGGATGCATTCCTGTCTTAGCTTAAATAATGTGTCTGCAGAGGAGGAAACAAAGACAGGAGCCTGGGAACCAAGAGTTAACAGCGTCTGTGTCGGCTCTGGCAGGAAGGGACACGTGCAAGCCTTTTGTTGTTGTTTCTCAAAGATCCTCTGTTGTCACAAGGAGAGACTCTGCATGACCCAGACTTGGAGCATCTTCCATACCCTAGGCTCACACAGTGGACCGCTTCCTGTTTTGTCCCTTTCTTTTTCCATATCACCTATTTTTTACAGTGGTGTTGAACAGTCCCCATGAGCCTGTTCTGTTGTCACCTCATATTTCTTATAAAGAATATTAGGATTATCAACTTTGAAAATGAACTTAAGATTGATCTCCAGGCTGTTCTTTCCCATGCCATGGAAACATTGCATGCGTTACCTGAGATCGCAAGCAGAATGCCAGTGTCGTGGGTTATAGTTCTTGCTGTGCTGAATTGATTAGGAAGTAATGAAAAAGTCTACATGTTGGAAACAGAAGCATCTGTGGCAGGACTGTACTAGTTCTGTTTCTTGTAGTAATCATGAAATACCAAACAAGAAGCAGCTAATGGAAGCACACGTATACCTGGGCTCACAGTTTGAGAGTACTATCCATCACGGCCAGTAAAGTGACGGGGCACTTGATTGCCGCAAGAGGGGCATGCTAGGTTGCTTGTTCACCTCTGGGTGCACCAGGAAGCAGAGAGGCTAGAATTAGACTCAGCTGTAAATCACCTCTTCCACTAACACACTTCCTTCAGCTAAGCTCCAACTTAAAAATTTATGTAGCTGCTCTAAACAGCACCAAGCAGAAGGACATTAGCCGGTCCCTCTGACTTTGATGGGAATGCCCTGATCATCAATGTGAATGCCCTCATTTCATGTCCTGATCATCAGTGCAGATGCTTTATGGGGATGCCATAATATCATGCATAGATCATCTATGGAGATGCCCTAATCTCATGCACAAATCATCTATGGGGATGCCCTAATCTCATGTACAAATCACCTATGGGGATGCTCTAATCTCATTCACAGATCATCTATGGGGATGCTCTAATCTCATTCACAGATCATCTATGGGGATGCTCTAATCTCATGCACAGATCATCTATGGGGATGCCCTAATCTCATACACAGATCTTCTACAAGGATGCCCTACTATTATGCGCAGATCATCTACAGGAATACTCTAATCTCATGCACATGTCATCTATTGATGCTCTAATCTCATGCCTCTGTCATCTGGATTTGGCAGCATGTACACGGTCAAAATGGAACAAATCTCAAGATAAATAGAGATTTTAGAAGTGAGTTCCCTGAGAGTAAGAGGCACTACTCTAATTGGATAATTGGGTCACAAGTACCCCCAAAGGCTTACCTTCTACTTGGCACTATTGGGGGATGGTAGAAGCATTAACAGGTAAGGCCAAGCAAAGACCTTTGCAGTCACTAGAAAGTCACTAGGTGGAACCCTGGAAAGGGTTTTCAGGGCTCTAGCCCCTTTGTTCTATCTCTGTTTCCCATATTCCACAAGCAGAAGTCCTCCACCCCCACCCCCGCTAGCTGCTCTTTCAATAATGTGCTGATTTGCCCAAGACTCAAAGATACCAAGACCAATTGATCGTGAATAAATAAGACCAGATAAACCCCCTTTTCCCATTATACTTGATTATATCCTGTATATGGTCACAATAACAGGAAGCTTACAAACATGGGTGCTAAGCCCGTTCTGCTTCTTCCATAGTATCTCTTCTGACTAGTTTCTCTTCAATGCCATGACCTTGAACTTCAGAGCCTTCATGGGATTTCTTGTGGTATAGGCTCTATTTTTGGCCAATTTCCATACTATTGTAAACAGATTTGCATAGCTTATTAGCACCCAAGATTGATTTACATCAGACAAAATATGCCTGATATCAATACTTTCCCAAGTTTTAGTGTTGCATATTTTGAAAGTAAAATGTAAAATTGCTATTGTGAACTTTGCTTGACCTACAATTCTCAACTCTATTACATCACAACAATGCACCCCATTTATGATGGGTACCCAAGAATAAACAAAATGTTATGCCCAAAAAGTGTGTGCATTCAGATGGTAGGAACAATGTAGGAGTCTCCTGTAGCTAGAGTTTTCCTGCCTGGCCCACAGTCAGGACAAATCTCTGTCACCTGCCAGTCCCACAGCCACTCAGAACCAACCAAGTAAACACAGAGACTTATATTGCTTACAAACTGTATGGCCATGGCAGGCTTCTTGCTAACTGTTCTTATATCTTAAAGTAATCCATTTCTATACATCTATACCTTGCCACGTGACTCGTGGCTTACCAGCATCTTCACATGCTGCTTGTCATGGCGGCGGCTGGCAGTGTCTCTCTGACTCAGCATTCCACTTCCCAGAATTCTCCTCTCTCCTTGTCCCGCCTATACTTCCTGCCTGGCCACTCGCCAATCATTGTTTTATTTATATAGAGTGATATCCACAGCACTTCCCCTTTTCTTCTTTTTCAAAAAGGAAGGTTTTAACTTTAACATAGGAAAATTACATATAACAAAATAATTATCAAGCAAGAATTACAGTTATAATATTAAAGAAGATATCCTATCTAGCTTATATTTGTGAGTTTAAGGTTTTATATCTAACTTATCTTTTATCATAACTAAGGAAAATTGTAACTATCTAGCTTCAATTACATCAAAGACCTCAGAAGGGTATAATACTACCTGAGAAATGGAAGAAGGATGCAAGCAACTTTCGGGAGTCTTGCAGGGTAGACAGAGACAGCTGACAGCCTGGACAGTCATCCAAAGTTTTTTTGTAAAGTTGTGGCATCAGTCTTCAGTCCACAGGCCTAGAGTCTCTCAGTCACTTTTTTTGTGTCCTGTAGAATGTCTGTCAGTTTCCCATGTGAAGCAGGAACCTGAAGGATCATTTTGTCAAGCAAAGTTCAGTGGTCACCTTCCTATGGGTCCTGCATGTCCAGTTGATCAAGCAGTCCAGGCAAGAAGAGTTTCTTGCCCAAATGGCTATTTTTGCCAATAAGAAGATAAACTCCTTATGTAGTGTCTTCAATGCCCATCCTCCTCTGAAGTAAATCGGTGCTGCCAGGAGCAGACATGTCTCACTGTCCAGAAAGTCTAAATTTTTAAAACATTTTAAATGCCATATTCTGTAGGTCTTTGAAGTGTTTGAAGATTACCTATCTATCTGAAATATATCTGTGTATACCAAGAAGATTTAACTAACATGGCTATAAATATGATTATCATAGATGACTAATTATTAATCTATTTCTTAATTATCCATTACAATTTTAAATGAGTTACATAAACATAATACCTCAAACAAGAACAGAAATATATATACAGTATAACAAAATTAAGTTTAAACTTGTATTAATAAACTAAAATCTATAGCAATGTAAAACATTTTAAACAAGTTGTTACTCTTTAAAAGTAGGTTCATTAATCTACCCTTTTATCCTATCGTATCTAAACTATCCCCTTTTTTCTTTAGAAAGAGATTGTATTTATAATCAACCTGTTTTAAATAAAAATATTGGTTTTTTTCTGTCCCACGCCAGAGGGCTCTTCTGATTTGGGACACAAGAATCTCTTAACCATTTTTTTTTTTAAGCAATATGTCTGGGTTTAGAGGGGGAGTGAGCCAATTCCATCTCTAAAGCCAGCTTGGTATATTTGGGAATTTGGGCATAGCATCTCTTACTACTTCCTGCTGGAGGGGGGCGCTGTATCTTATGGGGACACAAAGAAAATTTTAGGCTTATAGAGTGGTCCGTGAGGCTGTATCATCTGAGCCAGTTGCCTGAAACCATTCTGGATGTTAGATTATCTGGGCCATGGTGTCATCGGAGACCTTTCAGGTGGTCTTAGCTGGTCAAACCTGTATCTTAATCTGGAACAAATCCATAGCCTCTGACTTTCTGTGGAAACAAAAGCAGAACCTCTTTTCCAAAGCAACATATCCTTTTATCCAAATTTTGAAGTCAAGGTACCTTTAAAATTTACATTTTGGCATAACTCAACAGCTTTTACAATCAAATGTTTTTCTTCAGTTACGAATATCTAAGAGAACATAATCCAGATTTTCTGTGTGATAGCCATCTTTACATGGCTTATTTTTTCATATTAATTTTACTGTCTCTTTAAAGACTTTATTTTTAAAAACTATTTGTTTATATAACTGTATATATTTCTTTTTCTCCCTCTTTCAAGCCTACATACATTTTTACATACATTGTAAACTATTTTTTCTGAATCAGTCTTATTGTGAGCCTATTGCTTTAAACTGCAGCATTCTAAGACTGAACTGTGGCTGCTGGCTCTGCCTACTTCAGCTTCCCAACATGGCAGTGGTACGTTTTTCGCCAGCTCTGGGAACCATCAACTCCCAGAAATAGTGGGTCTATGCTTCTATCAAAGCAGCGTGTAGCCCAGAAACCTCTTTATTTAATTTTTTTTAATACTAGTAAAGACTAAATCTACCACACAGCGTAATGTGCCGCTGGCAGACGCCTCATTCCCACCATACTGCAGGTCAAGTGCAAACGCCAGGAACCCGCCAGTAGCTCAAACCTGCTTGTGGTGTCTAGCTGCCGTATGAGACATGAAGCAGGAACCTGGTTTTGGCTCTGTTTAGAATTGGTTAATAAATATTCTCAGGTTTAAGGTGGAAACTCAAGCCGTTGGGTTCTATTTGTAGCTAAAGTTTTCCTGCCTGGCCCATAGTCAGGACAAATCTCTGTCACCGGCCAGTCCCACAGCCGCTCAGAACCAACCAAGTAAACACACAGAGACTTATATTGCTTACAAACTGTATGGCCATGGCAGGCTTCTTGCTAACTTTTCTTATATCTTAAAGTAATTCATTTCTATACATCTATACCTTGCCACGTGGCTCGTGGCTTACTGGCATCTTCACATGCTGCTTGTCATGGTGGCAGCTGGCAGTGTCTCTCTGACTCAGCCTTCCACTTCCCAGAATTCTCCTCTCTCCTTGTCCCACCTATACTTCCTGCCTGGCCACTCGCCAATCAGTGTTTTATTTATATAGAGCAATATCCACAGCAGTCTCCTTTCTTAACATCTGCAGAATGGTCAGAAACATAGCACACCAGGAGTCCAGGTGCCTTTTGGTTCTAGAATCTCTCACAGGTACCAAAATCTATGGATGCCAAAGTCCACTTTATAAATGGTGTATGTTTTCATATAGCCTATACTTACCACACTGTGTATTTAAATTCATGTCTAGGTTCCTAACAATGCCTAATGCAGTCAACCGCTTCTATGCTTGACTGGTCAGGGAGTAATAAGAAGAGAAAGAGCCTATGTGCTTGGTACAAAGGCACTGTTGTAGGTCTGTACTAGCTATGCTTCTTGTTGCTATGACCAAACATCTGGCAAAGAACAATGTGAGGGAGAAAAGGTTTTTTTCTGGTTCACGTTCTTAGGACACAGTCTACCACGGTGGGGAAGGCAGGGCCACCGGAGTGGCTCTTGGCTGTGTCAGCAGGGGCACAAGGCTCACATCTAGCAGACCAGCGAGCAAACAGTACAGAAAGTACAGGCAGGACACAAACCTCAAGGCTTTCCACAGTGACCCTGTTCATCTGTCTAGGCTCCATTCCTGAAGATTCTCCCTCAAACAGTGCCGCACCTGGGGACCAAGTGTGAAAACATGGGCCTGTGATGGACATTTCACATTCACACCCGTTTTTGTCATTGGGCTTGAGTCCACACATAAGGAATGCTCTGAGACCGAGAGCTGATTGCACTGCATTTCATTTAAGCATGGGACAGGGCAACACCGTGTCTACCTCTCACACTGCAGAGGGCTTTACTTCATGCTCCGTCTCCAGTGCGTGTTTTGTTTTTTCCTCCGGAAGATGACAGATTGTATGCTTTAGTGGCATAAATTATCCGAACAATTCCCTGCAGACATTGTCGGTGTAGAGAGCCCCGCTGGTCCTGTGTTCCCCTCTTTGCTGCTGGGAGAACGCTATGTTCTCTCAGGAGCCTGGCGAGACCTCATTAAGCTGTAGTATTTTTCACACGGTCCACTGCTTAGCTATCTGAGAAGAAGGGATTACCCTCCCACATTCTCTACCTAAGGGTGTATCAGGCCTTGTGATTGCCCCTCCTGACCGGCTCTTCTGCCTCTTGTAATGCTCCATATTTGATACTTGGGGGAGCAAGACCACCCGTGGTATACCTGGACACCGCACCCTGAAGAATGTGATCTGATTGTGCTTGGTCTATTGAGGGGTCTGCAAATGAGATATAAACAGTTATTAGTCACCTGGCACCTTCTAGCCATCATCTTCTGTCTAACTTCTGGTGTTATTATAGTCTGATGTGCTGTTGTGGGAGTTTCTAGGGCTTTATTATTATTATTATTATTATTGGCTCCACACCAGGCATGGTCAAATGTTTGCAGACAAGGTCTCAGTCAAACTTTAAAACTAAAAGGGCTCCTTTTACATGGCCAGAAAGCAGTGGCCCCACCAGTTTTTCCAGATGCATTTTAATTGTCTTCTTTGTGTATCTCCTGGAGGGCATATGTACAAATACATTAAATATGTCTAGAAGATAACCAATGAGGGTAACATAGTCTCAAACTCGGCCTTACTCATTCAAGCTATCTCAAAAAAGAAATACAATAGGATTATCGACCCTTTCTTTTTTCATGCTCCAGCCACTCCACACGAACAAGTACCAGACATTCATATTATACATTAACCTGTCCACACCAAAGAGAATGGCAGGTTTGTTGTATCCTCAGTCTCAGGCAGGCAAGATGGCTCCGTGGATAAGCATGCTTGCCTAACCATTGGAGTTCGACCCTGAGACCCAGAGTGGAAGGAGAAAACTAACTTGAGCAAGGTGTTCTCTGACCACATGGAGACCCTCCACCCCCAAACACACACTCACTCACAAATAAATAAATGAATAAATGTAAAAAGTCAAAGAAGCCTTCTGTTTCTACTAAAGTTGTCACCTGTCCCCAGTTTCCCATTTCTGTGACCAATATCAGCATCCTTGGGGTAACGGAACCCTTGACACCCCTTACCTTCTTTTGTTTATGGTCATTGCTGCCAGACACCTCAGATTAAATTCACATCTGGATTGAGGATGCCGGTCAGTTCCCCTGCACCCAGCCTTTTCCTCTGCCTTCCTCACAGCTATCAGAACAAGCTTTTGTGACTGATTTTGGAACTGTGACAGAATGTCAGTCTATTCTCTAAGATTAGCACAGATTGCCTTGTCTTCCTTTCTCCATTTCCTTTTTTACCTATTGCCAACGTGGACTCCCAGGTCACTGCGCTTGTGCATCAGAAATGCCACTAGGGGTCTGTCCCATGTTTCGACTTGAGTCTTCCCATGAATGTTCCCTTCTTAACTTCTCCTGCATCTCTCCAAGATTTGAATTGATCATGCAGGAAATGGCCCTTGAGGCAGGCTTTTTCCCCCACTATTTCTGACTTTGATCCTCTTGGCCCTTGTAAGATTTTTATCTGCTAAAATCTAAAACACCATTAAATAACTTCATATTCAATGTTTTTGTTCATTATCATTCAAAAAGTAGGACATCTATGTTGACTTCACTACCATCAAGGCTCAAGGAACATTGTAGAAAAGAAGGTGGAAAGAATATAGCAGTTGGAGGGAGGGAATGAGGGTTGTGTAGTGTTGTCTTCTGGACGTGACATGGCTGTTGACATCATGAGCTCATAGCAGCTGTGGTTATTTGCATAAGGTCAAGTCAGCAAATATCCCAACCTAGAAGAGTAGATCATTTCTAGGTCTACCCCTTAACAAGGAGCTATTGGCAGTTGATAGTTGCAGGGCGATGGAGAATCATTCTTTTTGGAGGCATGGCCACTGGCCGGTTTCCCAAGCTCCAGTGGACAGCTCCACCCCCATGCACATATGGACGCTGGCTAGACCTAGGGATTATAAAATATAATAATTTTAAAATAAGACACGATGTTGAGAGGGTGCAAATTGCAGGGCACATGGGGAGAGTTGGAGGCGGGAAATGAATGTCACTATAATCATATTCCATTGTTTATATGTGTGAAATTCTCAAAAATAAAGAAAAAAGTTTAAAGTACTTGAAATGTACCTCAGGGAAACTTCCCTCCTCTATTCATGCAATTAGATACTTCTTGAAGTCAAAGAATCTGTGTTTTATTGATTTTATACCCCCACATGTTTTCTATTCAGCATTCATTCAACGAATGTTCAGAAGCACAGAATCATTACAGGCCCAGGATGAAGAAGACAGACCTGACCTTTGTCCTCAGAGCTAGCATTGAGAAGACTTGTAGACTTAGTATTCTGTGACACCAAGTATTCATTTAGTTAAGCACATGCTCCCCAAATGAGCAAAGAAAGCTCTTGTGGCAGGCTCACAGCTGGGAGCCAAAGGAACTGCTTCATGACCTAAGAAGAGCAAACGTGGGAGAATCGCATCCAATTTGAACAAGCATGCAGTGGCACAGTGCAGCTAGAAATAGCAAGGTGGGCATTCAGGACAAGCCCCTGGCTAGATGCTATTGACCTCTGCTTCCCCTCTGGCCTTCTGGGGACTGGAGATACTGCATATCCAGATCTCAGTTGGAGCTATACACCTGTGTACATATGCAAAAACTCATCAAGGTACATCATTTTATACCTGAACAAATAATGCTACTTTTGGTAGTAGAATTTTTCTTTGGACCACCAGCTCACAAAAAAATGATGCTGAGACTTCTTATTAATTACAATAGCTTAGCTTTAGCTTAGGCTTGTTCCTAACTAGTTCTTATAATTTAAATTGACCCATATCTTTAATTGACATTCTTTCACGTGGCTCGGTTACCTTTACTCTGTACTAACCATCCTGCTTCCTCTGAGTCCAGCTTGTGACTCCACCTTTCTTTTTCCCAGGGCTCTCTCTGTTCAGAAGTTCCTGCTATACCCCTGCCTGGCTATTGGCTGTTTAGCTTTTTATTAAACCAACCACAGTGACACATCTTCACACAGTGTAAAGGAATATTCTGCAAGAACTTTTAATTTTTTAAGATTTTTTTTATTTTATGTGTATGAGAATTTTGCTGTCATGTCTTTCCATGTGTCACGTGTTACATGCCTGGTGCCTGAGAAGAGTCAGATCTCCTGAAAACAGAGTTGCAGGCAGTGGAAGCCACTATATGGATTCTGAGGACTGAAGTAGGGTACTCTGTAAGAACCAGTGTTCTTCACTCCTGAGCCATCTCTCCAGCCCCCAAGGTGTTTTTTTTAATTGAAGAAGAAAAATGATTATAAAATAAAAACATAGGCTGCTCATCCAGTAATGTGCTTGCCATGCCGTAATGAGGACTTGATTTCCGATCTCCAGTACCCATGTGAAAATGCAGCACAGATCCAAGCTGGAAATCATTTACTTATTTAACTTGTTATATTACAGCTGTAATATGAGGATGAAACCATGTGAATAGATTCTTGCCTCCTCCTGGGCATGTGCATGAACCTCGGGATGAGTAAGCAGTTCTTAGAATGCTGAAGGGTTAGTACATAGCCTGAAGATCAATAGACTCTGGCTGCACCCTACAGTCAGCAGAAGCATTTACACAAACACACATCCACATGAACACAGAGCACCTACCCTCTGAGATCCTGATCCAGTGTGGCTGTGTTGGAGCCACATGTTAATATATGTGTGTGTGTCTCTGTGTATATATTAACATATATATGTGTTATCCACATGTTAATATATATATATATATATGTTATCCACATATATATATGGATCTCACTTTGTAGCCCAGGCTGGCCTCGAACTCACAGAGATCCTCCTGGCTCTGTCTCCCAAGTGCTGGGATTAAAGGCGAGCGCCACCACAGCCCGGCCTGAGTCCAGAATATTTTTAATGCAGTAAAAGTCAGAATCTCTAGTAAGTGTCTCCCCCCTTAGTAAAGTTAAAGGAATGCAGTTGAGTAGTGCTGGGGTGACTTCCTTGTGGTAGCGTTCTTGAGTGCTCATCTTGACACCTATCAAGGGTCCAGTCTACGTAGGTTTGGGAGGAACTGTAGCCCAGAAATTAGGATAAAGCAAGTGGTCAGAGCTTGGAACCAAACTCAAACTCTTTGATTCCAAACCTGTAGTTAGTCTCATAGCATCTCTTCCAAATTGAGGCATCACTATTAACAATAGCTTCTGAGCAGACCACAGCAATAGTTTTGCTCTAAATCCTAACCCCTTAGAGAAATCCCATTAATGATGTCTTGACATGGAGCTTCAGACTGCCAGCAACATACGAGCTGCCCAGCTCGTGACTCCCATATGCTTTATAACAGCAACTCAAAAATCTATGTGAAAATACTGAAGACATTGATGCAATCTTTGTTTTCTTTTTTAACACTTATTTATGTCATGTGTATGTGTGTTTATCTGCATGGGTTCAGGTGCACCACATACACCCAGGAGAGCAAGGACGTCAGAAGAGGCCATCAGGTGCCCTGGAGCCCAGTTTACAAGCAGTTATGAGCCACCATGTGGGTAATGGGAACTGAACCCGGGTCCTCTGTGAGAGCAGTAAACACTCTTGACCGTAGAGTCATCTTTCTAGCTCACAACATCTGTTTTTAATGGCCACCCTTCCTTTGCTGGTTTTGCATTTTCTTTTCTCCTACCTCTTACTGTTGTGTTCAGTCTTGTTTTGTTAGCCTCCATCTCAGAGCTCCTTCATTCTCATGACTTCAGCTGTCCTTATTGGTGGGCTGCTTTCAAAGGCCCTTTTGTTTCTGCTGTGTGTACATGTGCAGGTGTATGTTACTAAGAATTGGATCCAGCATCTACCACAGTGCGCTGGCTGTTTTATGCCAGTTGGACACAAGCTAGAGTTATTTGGGAAGAGGGACTCTCAAATGAGAAAACGTTCCCACAAGAGGGGCCTGTGGCAAGGCTGTGGTGCACTTTCTTGGTTAGTGGTTGATGTGGGAGAGCCCAGCCCACTGTGGGTGGTGTCACTCCTGGACTGGAGGTGACATAAGTGCTCTAAGAAGCAGCTTGAGCAAGCTGGGAAAAGAAAGCCAGCTCTCCTCCATCACCTCTGCCTCAGTTCCTGACTCAAGGTTCTTGCCTTGCTGGAGTCCCTTCCCTGACTTCCCATCATGATGGACTGACTACAAGCTATACGCTGAAATAAACTCCCTCCTTCCTAAGCTGCTTTTGACTGTGGTGTTTGTAACAACAGTAGAAGCCTAGACACACTTGTCAGGCGAGCGTTCTATCACTGACTAGACACGCTTGCAGGCAAGCGTTCTATCACCGAGCTGCATTCTCCAGGCCTCTTTTCACTTTTTCCCTACATTGTCCTGAGTAGCCTTGAACTCAAGCCATAATCCAGACATACCTTGAACTGCAGTCCTTCTCCCGTTTTGGTTTACCACAAAACTGGGATTAGAGGCCTCCTTTTCTAGGAGCTCATTCCCCTGCTTTCAAAATCGGTTAAAGGGTAACACTTGGACCCCCCCACCCCCACCCCCCACCCTCCGCCCAGCTTCCTAAGGATTCACGTCTTTACTTCGGTAAAAGGCACTGCTTTTCTTCCAGGCTCAAAGGCCCTGCGTCCTTGCATATGCTTGACTTCTGAGACCAACTAGTGCCGTAAATGTTGCTCTCATCTGCCTTTATTTCAATTTTTATCCAGTGACTACATTTAAACCCTTATTGCATGATGCTGGGATCAGTCTAACAATCTCTGCGTTGGTCCAATTGTCTGTAGGTGCTTATCTATGAGCGTACTTAGACAATATGCTCTGTGTTGTTTCTGTAGCTGGTAACATTGTGTATTTTATGTAACATGTCTTCAGTTGGATGGTGTATCAGTTAACTTTCTCACTGTTGCGACAAAACAACCAACAAAAGAAACTTAAGAATGGAAAGATTTATCTTGTCCACAACAGTTGGTGGGTACCGAACATCAGGGGAGGCATGTAGGCAGGCGTTTGAAGCACTTAGTCGCCTTGCATCCACAGACAGCAGAGATATGAATGTGGCTGCTCATACATATTCTCCTGCTTGCTTTTTATGCAGTTTGGGACCCAGGTCTATGGAATGGTGCTACCCACATTCAGGGCGGGTCTTCCCTCCTTGATCAAAGCTCTCTGGAAACACCCTTTCAGACATGCCCAGACATTTGTCCCCTAGGTGATTTTAAATCCTATCCAGTTGATAAGATGAACCATCAGAGAGGCTAGGGAGATGGTGCTGTCAGGAAGGTGCTTGGCACGCAAGCACAATGGCCCAAGTTTGGATCCCCGGACTCCTCATAGAAAGTGGGATGTACTACAGCACAGCAGCACATCCCCAACCCTTACCTTGGGGAAGCAGAGGCAGGGGGCACCCCTGGGGCTTGCTGCAGCTAATCTAGCCAAATTGACGAGCTCCAGGTTTTGTGATAGATTGTCTCAAAACATAAAGGAGAGGCATTAAAGAAGACACCAGATGTTGACCTCCATACCCAGATGTATGCACATCTGCACACATACAAGAACAAGAGCACATAGATGCAGGTATCCTCCCATTTATACCGTATTAACCATCACGGATAGCAACCATTGCAAAGCCTGGACCACATGCTTACATATTAGATATTGGAAAACATCTCCTTCAGTCAAGGACTACAACTGTACATTACATAATGACATTTCAAATACTCAGTGACAATCACATATATGAGGTGACCCCCACAAGGGTAGGATGAAGGCGGAAAAATAGCTATTATATCATGATGCCCTGGCCATTGGAATATGTAGTTCAACACATTCCAGTGCTATGTCAGTGTAAACAAACCTGTGTGGCCAGTCTTATAAAATTTAGCACATGTTGCCGCGTTGAGGGTACAATACTTCAGAATGATACGTGACTATTTACTGCTTTATGTATCTACTGTACTATAGTTGTGTCATTGTTCTAGAGCACTCATTAAAATAAAGTTTACTGTGAAAATGGTACTGTTATTGGAAGGCTATTGAAATTTTCCAGTGGGAGGGTGAAAGTGGGACACCATACTGGACTGCGGAGGAGGAAGGAATTTATTGGAAAAGTTGTTAATGCCATGGACAGGCAGACACCATTATGCAGGGGAGAGCGCTCAGCAGAGCTCAGGGTCCTAGCACCAGAGCCAGGCATCAGGGTGAGAACTCTGAAGAGAGGCCAGGCCTACATGGCCGAAGTGTGCATCTGCTTATACCTTTCTGAGGATTGGGGAACGAGGCCCTCTGATTTCCAGGCAGAAGGCAGAGAAAGAGGAGGGAGCAGGAGTGGCCACCTGTACCCTCTTTGATGTCAACTCACTTCCTCCTTGGGCGAGCGATTCTGGCACTGGGAAGTCTGTTAACCAGGGACTCAGATAAGGTCTAAGCAGGAAACTGATCAGTATGTGTGAAATGGGGAAAGCTGTTGCAAACGAAGTATTGTGGACTGAGAAGCAGCTGGATTCTAACATTGTGTTCTTACAGCTGTAACCCTGGCAACAGCTTTGTATATTCCGTGTTTGCTGAGTCTCTTTCCTGCATCATTTTCAACTTCTGCTTCTTATTTTGTGTTATTTTGTTCATCCTGAAGCAATAGGCTACACCATATTCACCTGTATATGTAATACACATGTGTATATGCCACACAGTCTAAGTGTGTAGTAGGCTGTACTATGTAGGTTGTATCAGTGGAATCTGAGATTTGCATGATGAGGAAATCACCTACCAGACTGGATACATGTCCATCATTAAATGAACCTGCTATACAGTAAAGGTACTGTTTTTCCAAGGCTCAAGAACTACTGGAACATGCATGTGAATGCAATGCAATGTGAAGATTCCTTACTGAGTAAGTCAATATAAGGAGGAAGATAAAATGTGTGTAGGCCATGGTATTAGAATGGAGAAGCATGAATTTTTCACTGAGTTGAATGTAAGGATCGATTCTCACAGCTCCATGTGTCAGTCAAAAATTCTTGTGTTAGCTGAGGGCTTTTCAAAAGAAGAAGAGAGTGATGGGTATCCCAGGAAGAGCATTTGAGATCAGCCTTGGGAAGGACAGTTTGTAGGAAGCTTGGTGTCCGAGAATGAAGTTGTGTCACAGGTCATCAGCCTTTGCCAGTCATTGGCTCTTTGCAGCAGGACACAGAAGCAGCACAGGGCCACTACAGAGTGTCTGAAAACAAAAGAAAACGCAGGTGACCTCTGCGAAAATCAAAGGTTGACGGTCCTATGGAGCAAAGTGTCAATCTTTTAGTGTTTGTGCTAGAGGAGCCCCCATAGGCATCATGCAACTGCATCCCAATAAAACTGTTCACAAAAGCAGGTGGAGACTAGAGTCTGTAATAGGACACAACATACTATCCAACTTTAATGAAATTTTATGACATTTTCCTTACACCATAAGAATTCTAGAAATAAGAGCAGAGACCAATGGCTCAACATGAGTTCTGTCCTTTGGTTTATTTATTCACAGCATTTTTAATGACTTCCCAGATACCCACAACCCCTTGCATTAAATAAATAAATAAATAAATAATAAATATTTATTGAAAGATGATTTAACATCAGGTTTTGTTCTAGCTACAATTAATAAAATAAAACAAAGTCTTTGTCCAAATGGAGCTGGCATTCTAGAAAAGACATTCAATAAAACAAATGAAGAAAATACAAGGACAAGACGAGGGTAGTGTGGTGATACTGTGTTCCCCAAAATATTGTGCACCCTAATAAACTTATCTAGGGTCAGAGAACAGAACAGCCACTAGATAACATAGAGGCCAGAAAATAGTGACACACACGCCTTTAATCCTAGCATTCCAGAGGCAGAGATCCATCTGGATCTCTGTGAATTCAAAGCCACACTGGAAATAGCTAGGCACGGTAACAAGAGCCTTTAATCCCAGGAAGTGATGGCAGAAAGGCATATAAGGTGTGAGGACCAAGAACTAGAGTCTGGTTAAGCTTTTAGGATTTTGAGCAACAGTTCAGCTGAGATCCATTTGGATGAGGACACAGAAGCTTCCAGTCTGAGGAAACAGGATCAGCTGAGGAACTGGCGAGGTGAGGTGGCTGTGGCTTGTTCTGCTTCTCTGATCTTCCAGCATTCACCCGAATACCAGGCCCTTGGTTTGTTTTTATTAATAAGACCATTTAAGCTTCATGCTCAGCATAGTGTAGATGAAATAAAGCTGGGAGGAGTGCAGGCTGCTCTGGATAGCCACAGTGGAGGGAATTGCATTCTAAGTGGGGTGTGTCACGAAAAGGATCACTAATTAGGTGACATCCAAACACAAGGATGATGTGAAGACAGGATGACGGTTTGCCTTGGATGACAACTTGGCTAAATCCAGAGATGACTATGGCTGGTGAAACACATCTCTGTGTTTGTGGGTTGTTTCCAGAGAGCACGGACATCTGGGGCAAGGAGGGGTGGAGGGAGACACATCCTGAATGTGGGTGGTACCTTTCAATGGGTAGGTGGTATGGGTGGAAAAGGGAAGTTGGAGGGAGGCAGCCTGTGTGTCAGCAAGCCCCATCTTCTTCTGCACCTGTGCGGCTATTTATCACCACGGCTGACATCAACCCTGGCTGACCTCTCAACTTAGACTTGATAGCAGTGATTCTCCCAGAGTCCTCCGGGCTTCCAACACCTGATTAGGACTGCTGAGGCATCTAGCTTCCTGGACAAGGAATCTAGTTCTCTGTTTTGCCCATCATTGGGTTACCCAGCCCCCTGTTGAATATAGAAAGTAAACTACAGAAATAAATGGAACCAACATTTTTGAAGGGGAAAGTCCCCTCTTGAATGCAAAAGTGCACAGAGATTTGTTGTGGCTGGAGCAGCGTGAGGAAGGAGGAAAAGTAAAACAAGAAGTCAAAGAGGTGAGGGATCAGGTTCTCTGGAGCCTATGAGCTTTTGAGTGACCGTGGCTGTGAACTGGGAGTGACGTGAGAATCCATGAGATGGTGGTGAGCAGAGGGGGGCACGTAACACCCTCACCATGGGTGTTGTGTTGATACAGCCCTGAAACAAATGTCAGGAACAAAAATGTGGAGATCCATCAAGACTGTAGCAGGAATCTTGAAGAGTCTTATTAATAAAATCAAACCTGAGGCCAGTTATTAGGGTGAACGCTGGAAGATCAGAGAAACAGAACAAGCCGTAGCTACCTCACCTTGCCAATTCTTCAGCTGATCCTGTTTCCTCAAACTGGAAGCCTCTGAGTCCTCATCCAGCATGAATCTCAGCTGAACTGTGACTCAAAAGCCTGAATGCTTAACCAGCCAAATACTTCTAGTTTCTGGTCTTCACGCCTTATATATCTTTCTGTTTTTGCCATCACTCCCTGGGATTAAAGGCTTACTTCTTGGGATTAAAGGTGTGTGTCACCATGCCTGGCTGTTTCCAATGTGGCCTTGAACTCACAGAGATCCAGAGGGATCTGGAATGCTAGGATTAAAGGTGTGAGTGCCACCATTTTCTAGCCTTTGTATCTAGTGGCTGTTCTGTCTCTGACCCCAGATAAGTTTATTAGGGTGCATAATATTTTGGGGAACACAATACCACCACATCAAGACTCTTGTATTTTAGTGACCTTGCAGCACTGTGACAAAATGCTTGACATAAACCATGTAAAAGGACTAACTCTGATTTGGGTTCATGGTTTCTGAGGTGGAAGTCAACCATGGTAAGAACACACTCAAGTCAGCTACTTCCTCCAACTAAGTCCCTGCCTTTTACCACCACTTAGCAATGTTACCATACTTCAAGTGCATCAAGGGAATTATTCATTTATTATGTCAGCACACTAAAGTCTAATTCTTTCTGGGAAAATTATGCAAGATACATAGGTATGTGTTACTACTCTCCTAAGTGTTTTTCAACCTAACTAAGTCCACAGTCAGGATTAACCATTTAATTTCCAAGCTAAAGATGCTACAGTCGGGGGTCAGAACAGTTGCAGGAGCCAATGAAGTCTGAGTCCTGATGATATAAGTCATGAAGACCCTATTGCTGAAGGCACCATGCACTCAAGTCATAGAGCATGCTGGCGTGTACCTGGAAGCATCATCTCTATTGATTAGCTTTCATTGTGCCTGAAGGTGCTATGTATGCTACTGGAGGAAAAAAGAGCCACCATTCTTATGCAGCTGTGAACTCTGCCAGCATTGTTTTAATGGCAAGATATGTTCACTACTGTAATAGTGGCACAGATGTCATAGGAGTAACCAACCACTTTCTGATTGGATTGAAGACACACTCCACAAGCTGAAAGCATACTGGGTACTGTTATTAGAGTAAAGAACCTGTGGTTAGGCAGCTCAAAGACTCCAGGTCCAGACAAAATTCCAGCACTGAGAGGAGAGGTGGGCATGAACTCTTACCCTACTTAAGAAACTATTGATAGTTTATTGCTGCTGGAAGAGAGAGTTTTCATTAAGGGCACTATAACTGATGGTTAGACCACTGAGGTGATCTGAATGAGCATGTCCCCACAGGCTCATATATTTAAATGCTTGGTCCCCAGTTGATGGAGCTTTTTGGGAAGGATTAGGAGGTGTGGCCTTGCTGGAGGAGGTATGTTACTGGGGACAGGCTTTAAGTTTCAAAAGCCCATGCCATCCGCAGTTAGCTCCTTTTCTCTTTACTTTGTGGGTGTGTCTCAACCTGTAAACTCTCAGCTACTAATCCAGCACCATGTTTGTCTGTCTGCTGCCATACACTCTGACATAATGGTTATGGACTTATCCTCTGAAACTGTAAGCCTCCATAAACTATTTCTTCTATAAATCTCCTTGGTCATGGTAGAAAGAGAAAAGCGACTCCCAAAAGTTGTCCTCTGATCTCCATATGCAACTCACTACATAAATAAAAAAATAATTAAAAAAACAGGTGACAGTTGTTAAAACATCATTTATGTCTAGAAGTTCCCTTTGCTTCCTTTTGTGTGAGCTGAGACATCCACTATTAACTCAGCCTGAGAATTATATTTTTGGACTTCCTCATTTAACAAAATGATGACGTTTCTATTTTTAAACTCTTTTCTGCTGCTGCTGCTGCTGCTGCTGCTGCTGCTGCTGCTGCTGCTGCTGCAGAGGACCAGAACTTCTCTGAGCCCTGACAATTGCAGCTTTTCCAGAGCTGAACTGGTTAAGCCAGAAGCCAGGTTCAGTTGGTTTCCTTCTGCTGTCCCTTCTTCCTCTTACCTCAAAGGGTTTTGCTCTCAGCATTGCGCTTAGGTTTCTGTGACTAACAATGGAGCAGAGGCTTCCAAGTTCTTGGTAATCATTAACCTCTTCAAGGCAGGCAGAACCTCCCCCTCCCAGCCAAGACCTCAGTGGAGAAATTCTGGGAACAGCATTCATCTAGGGCAGACAAGTCCAAAGTCAAAGGAAGGTGTCTGTGACAGAGGAAGAGGAGTCGTGTGTGTGTGTGTGTGTGTGTGTGTGTGTGTGTGTGTGTGTGTGTGTGTGTATGTGTGTGTGTGTGTCCACTTTATGGACCCACCGTCTATGGGAGTCAAAGTAACCCCAAAGTACTCGAGAAGTACCCTCCAAAATATATTTGGCAGAAGTCTCTGGTAGCATTCTTTTTTTTTCTCCTAGCCTTATCAGCTGGCTGATATTTACTTCACTCCCCCTTTTCTCTCAGTGCATGGAAAATGCCAAGACATTTGTACATGTGTGTACCTACAGAGGTGGACCGTAAAGTCTGGACTCAGATAATACTGTTTATCATTTTTAATGCGATAATACTACATCTTTGAAGCTGTATTTGCCTATGTTTCCAGATTTGGCTGCCGTGTGTATATGGGCGTGTGTGTGTGTGTGTGTGTGTGTGTGTGTGTGTGTGTGTGTGTGTGTGTATGTGTGCTTGCTTGCATTTGTATGTATTACTTTGAGCTGCCATAACAAGACAACAGACTGAATTGAATTTCCATCTGCATTTTAACACAAAATCCCCAGAATCTACACATTTATTTTCTAGCTGTTGGGGAAGAAAAAGAAAAAAACAAAAGTCCATAATCAAGGCCTCAGCAGGGTCATTTTCTTTTATAGCCTCTCTCCATGTCTTGAAGACAACCCTCTTCTTGCTGTGTTCTCATGGGGACAGCCTTTGTCTTGACTGTGTCCTACTCTCTTCTTGGTGACACCAGTCATAGGGGTATATGGCCTATCCAGAAGACCTCATTGTACCTCAATCTATGTCTTTAAGGTCCTATTTTGAAATGTAGTCACATTCTGTGGGTACTGGGGATTAGGGCTTCGATATGAATTTTGGAAGGAAACAATGCAATGTGAGAGTGGAGGATACACACATGCACTACCATACACAGTCTATATAATGTCCATAAAATAAAATATACTGTATATGTGATGGCTGACTGTCAATTTGATACAGAAATACTTGGAAATCTCTCTCTCTCTCTCTCTCTCTCTCTCTCTCTCTCTCTCTCTCTCTCTCTCTCTCTCTGTGTGTGTGTGTGTGTGTGTGTGTGTGTGTGTGTGTGTGTGTGTATTAGAGAGTTTCCAGAGACATTTAACTGACCAAGAAAGACACAGCCCAGATGTGGGTGGTGCTATTCTCTCTATACAGTGATCCTGGGCTGTATAAAAAGGAGAAAGTGAGCTCAGCACCAGAATTCTTCCTCTTCTACTTCCTGACAGTGGACATGGCATGTGCATCTGCCTCATGTTCCTGATAGCATGCCTTCCCATGGTGATGAACTGCACACCTTCCCTCCCTAAATAATGATCCCCTAAAAAATCTTCTCTTCTTTACGTTGATCGATTTTTATCAAATACTTCGTCATAACAAGAGAAAGGCAACTAACACATATAATAAAAAAAAATACCCTGTAACCTACTTTATATTTCATATATATATGTCATATGTACACTCACAGGGGCCTCCAAGATTCTGGGATACTATCTGATTTGTGCTTGATACTTCCTTCTGTAGAAATACCCAGTCCCTATTGCATAGAATAATTGTGTCTCCACACCGTCATCTCTTTACCAATCACACACAATAACTGTAGACTTCATGCCCTCTGTTCTGCCACAGTTTTGCTGTTTGGACCAGCTGGTCTCTGCAAAATGCCCATCAGGACAGGCTCCCCTGATCGTCTAACCTGGCCATTTCTGTCCAATAGGATGGCAATGGAGGTATTTTCTGGCCAAGGAGATTGTAATCCCCAAGCCTGATAGTCCAGGCAGAAATGTCTCCTGGATGGGGGCTGTGGAGGGCAAGTGGAGTCCATACTTTCGTTTCCTGGATATTCCTTAGCAGAAAGCAGGAAAAGTAACCATAGCTGGGGTCTTTCCCTGGGTGGACTTCTGTTTAGGCTGAGGAAGTAGGAACCCAGCCAAAGACCAGGAAAAGCCCGTGCTTCTGGTTAAAAATAAACTGGAAAGGCATTTTAAGGGCCAGCTGTTGGTCCACTGGGAACAATAGATAAGTTAAAGGCCTGGGGAGCAAGCCAAATTCATCCCTGACTAATTTTGTTAGCAAACTATAAAGGACATAAAAACTGGCAAGTACACACTGTGGTGTACTTGAAAAGATGTATTCAAGGCAATCTTGACTCTCTCCTTGATCTAGCATCAAAATGGATGGAGAGATTTATCTTTCATGTCTGTCCACTCTTTACTACCTGAGTTGACCTCTCCACATGTCAGATACAGGTCAGTCCATTTGTAAAAAGTCTTACGTAGGTATTAATTTATCTTCAAGTGGAGAGTGCCAGTGGCATCACCTGGGAATGGCAGCACACACAACCCTCCCGAGTCTGCTCTGACTCACAGAATCATAATCTGCCTCCAATTCTGTTTTTATGTACATTTTTTTTGAGGCAGAGTCTCAAATTCCACATGTAACTGAGGATGACCTTGAGTTTTAGGTCTAAGGCGGTCCTTCCTGCACAGTAGACAAGCTCTCAATCAACTGAACTAAATCCCCAGCCTTCACAGTCTGCATTTTGATAAGATCTCCTTGAATCCTGTTCATATAACGTTTATACCTCTGTGGCTCTACAGTCCTAATATTGTATGAATGACTCTCCTGTCAGGCAGAAACCATGTAAGAATATGTTCACTCAGCGTTGTTTACAAGCAGAACATGTTTGTCAGATTAGGAAGGAAGAGCATAGGCCTTCTTCCTGCTCATAGTGAGTTTTCAAGGTTATTATTTGCCCCATTTACTCACGCGTGCGGTGCCTTCTTGAGTCAGTTACTGACTTTCTGTGACTCAATGTTGTCTTCTATACAAAGGAATTCAAAACAGTAGCCAGGTGTGGTGGTGCATGCATACACTCCCAGGACCTGGGAGGTAAGGCAGGAGGATCAGGAGTTCAAGGTCATCCTCTGTTACATAGTGAGTTCTAGGCCAGCCCAGGGTACCAGAGACTCTGTCCCCAAAAAGAAAACAAATAAATCAAAATAAACCAAAACCCACAAAAATGTATTAATCTCAGTGAGCTTTAAATTAACTAAGTCCTGTGAAAAACTGGTGTTGTACCTAGTAGACAACATGGACATAACAAATGTTAAGAATAAGTAGCCAGTAGGACCTGCCTAAATACTTAATGTTATAAAGTTGAGAAATGCTATGATTTTTTCCCTTAAATGCATTGTCCACTTTTTAAATATCATTTCATACTGTCTTTCTTAATGTTCTTTAGGTTATTGTTAAAAAGCAAAACAAAACAAGAAAACCAGCTTCCACCTTTTCCCCATAACATCGTATAAGACCATGCTTAGCATTTAGTAGTTCTTAGTATAACAGAAGAACTGTGTTCATGTACACACCTGGTGGGACATTTAAAACTCATTTGGCCTGTGAGTGCTTTTACACAGCAGGGACATTGTCTTAGGGTTCCTATTGCTGTGAAGAGACACCATGACCAGGGCAACTCATATAAAGGGAAACTGGTGGGACATGGTGGTGTGGAGGCAGATGTGGTGCTCCATAAGGAGCTCAGAGTTCTACATCTTGATCCACAGGTGGCAGAAATGAAGACTGAGTCACAAGGTCTAGCTTGAGCATATATGACCTAAAAGTCCACCCACACCCACCACAGTGACACACTTCCTCCAACAAAGCCACACTTCCTCCAACAAGGCCACACCTACCAATAGTGCCACTCCCTATGGGGGCCATTTTCTTTCAAACTACCCCAGACATGGAGCTTCTTTCTATTCTAGTGGAGTTAGGCAAAGAGTAGGTGTTGGGATGTGCATCAGGAGGCTATGTGCTACAGGAAAAATACAGATGGAAAGGGGGAGAGGAGGTGGTGGATTAGCATCAGTGTTTAATGAAGGGAGTTTGGGGAAAGCATTACTGACTAGAGAATAGTTGGGAAGATATAATTAGGCAAAGAAGTGAGGAGCTGTATCGTGAGGTAGTGTGAGTGTGGACAGGGAGAGTTTTTGAGGCACACAGCTAAACAGGTACAAATGTCCTGGGCCCATATCTTGTCTAGCATGCAGGGAATTTTGAGAAGGCCACTGTGGCCGGAACTGAGTGAACAACTGAGAGATAGGGCCACAGTGGTATGGGGTTAGATGATCAGGCAATGATGTTGGGGGCCTTGTTACTTTTGCAAGACTCTAGCATTATAGGGTTTTAAGCAGAGAATGGATGTGTATTTTAACTCTAACTATTTAATGCAGAAATAAGGGTGCAGATATTGAAGCTTGGAGGCAGAATTCATGTGATGAAATTGAAAAGGAGAGTTGATGACAGCTGAAGAAAGGACAGAGGTGTAAGTGGTAGGAACATCTTAGGGTCATTTAAGGTTATATTAAAGATAGTGTTTAGGAAATTCATCGAATAATTGGATGTTGTGGGGTTGAGATACAAGAGAAGAAGGAGATAAGGTTCTAATCTTGTTGAACTAAAAAATCAAGTTGCTGTTTAATGATACTGGGGGTAAGAGTAGCTGTGAGAGGCTAACTGGGCACCTGAATTTGAACGCACAAAGTTCATTTTGCTCAGCTGAAGTCAAGGTAAGGATTCAAGAAAGAGGCAGAGGTAGTAGATTGACATTCAGAGAAGTTTACAGCCATGTCATTGGATCAGCTCATTAGTTAATGAAGGTAGACAGAGAAAGGACATCTGGAGAAAGGATAAAACTGCAAAATGGAGCTGATGAAGAGGAAGTAGCAAAGTCAATGGGAAAATATTCCATAAGGTTGGAGAAGGCCTGGAAGTTCTGGAAGCCCAGTGCAGAAAGTGCTTCAGTGCTCCTGCATGGTTTGAAGAAGATGAAATTGGGAACTGACTATTAGATTTAATTAATCCTAAAGAAATCTTTTGTGGCTTTTATAAGAATTATTAACTTGGCGGGGCGGTGGTGGCACACGCCTTTAATCCCAGCACTCGGGAGGCAGAGCCAGGCGGATCTCTGTGAGTTCGAGGCCAGCCTGGACTACCAAGTGAGTTCCAGGAAAGGCGCAAAGCTACACAGAGAAACCCTATCTCGAAAAACAAAAACAAACAAACAAACAAAAAAAGAATTATTAACTTGGAAGGGAGACAAAAACCAGATCAGTCTTGGGTCAAAAAAAAAAAAAAAGAGTATAAGAAGAAGCAGACATAATAAGAAAAGATACATGTTTTGAAAATTCTTTAAGGAATTTTTGCTCCAAAATTTAAAAATGAAAAAAAAAAAGTGAAGGAATTAAGTGGTTATAGAAGAAGATGGGAATCCATGAAGGACTGGGCAAGTGGGGGACACCACAGAGCACTTGTATATGGTGAGGATCACACGACAGTGTGTGAGGACATGGTGGTTCAAGAGAAAGTACTCACTCCTGGTGAGGACAAGAGGAGCTGGATCTCCTGCCTAGATGCTATGGCTAGTGCTGGCTATCGTCCATCACTGGCAGCTTACCTATAGCCAAAGGAGAAGAAACTAGATTGATGGACATATGTACCAGTTAGTGGTTGGGTGTGATGATAAGCGAATGGGTACTCTGTCTCTTAAATGCTATTTTAAAAATATAAAATAGAAAAAAAGATGCCATATTAAAATAAATAAATATGGAGGAATAAAGAGGAGAAGTTGAGCATTTAAGGAAAAAGAAGGTAAGAGGAGACATCAAGGATGATGGGACCCGAAACGGTGTTTGGCCATTCAGAAACCTTGCTTGGGAAAGTCTATTTTAAGTTTACAGTCATGAGGTAGCATTATTACTATGTTTTTCTGCAGTCTGTTTAGGGTACCCAGACACAGGTACGGAAGTGACCACTCACCAGAGGGCATGCATGGTTAGGAAGCACAGGTATGTGGCTAGCCACTGGAGACATGGACACCTACTGGCCACTCACAGAATCAGTGCAGTAGATGTGAATGATGTACATAGAAGACAATCACTTATTCCATAGGAGTATGTACCTTCCCTCATACTCATTTCGTGAGAGCTTTCTGCTTTTAAGATTTTGTTGTTGTTGTTGAATGTTTTATACCCAGTACTGTGTTACATGAGAGCATCTCCATGCAATATATAGTCGATGTTGGGCACAAGATCCCTTTACCCTGTTCTCCTTTCTGTGTCCCCTCCCCTCTCCCATTAGCCCCCTTTATACTCCTAGTTTTGCTTTGATTTTCCTGTCACATACATGTACACAATTTTACATATATATATATATATACACACACACACACACACACACACACACACACACACACACACAATCTAGGAACTGCAAATAAAAGAGATTGGCTTAATCCACTTAGTATGTTTATCCAGTTCATTCACTTCCTTGCAAATGACATAACCTTGGTCTTTACGGCAAAGAGAATCCATTGAGTGTCTGTACCACATTCCCTTCCTTCTTCTTGTTGGACACCCAGGTTGGTTCTATAATTTAGCTGTTGTGAATGGTGCTGCGGTGAACATGGGCATGCAGCGATCTCTGTGATGCGTTGACTTGGAGTCCTTCGAGTAAATGGCCAGAAGTGGTGTGGTATACCTGTGTCTCATGGTTGGTTTCTTCTGAGTTCTTTGAGGAACCCCTATTCTGTTTCTACAGTGACTGGACTAGTTCTCATTCCCACCAGCAGTGTCTAAGGTCCCCTTTGTTAGAGCCTCCCCCTCGTTTGTGGCCCACGTAATTCTCTGACTCTGTATAGATGGGGGTACAAGCATTTCACGATCTCCAAAACATGTTGACCTTTTGTTTTGAGACCCTTTCCATGAGAGTGCACAACCCCCATTTAGAATGCTATTTATTCTGATGAATCAGCATTTTAATGGACACCCCACCCCCATAGTTACTGGAGCTATTTACAGGGTTCATGTTGTATCCTTTGTGCCCAGATGTAGCTTATTATACTAATAAGAACCCAAACCTTTTGTTTTCCTCAGAAAACTCAGGAAACCCCTAAAAGGTTTATGTGAGCCAAATTCTTGTCCTTTCCTCTACAAATCAAGTCACATTCTTACCCAGCCTCGTGACTTTTCAGAACACGAACACTAGTATTTGAAAGAGAGCTAAGCAGAGAGGAAATACACCAGCCATATCCTCTTGAAAATCTTTTGCAACCTCCTGTGGTGGATGCAGGAGTTGTTTGCTGTTTCTCAGTTCTCCCCGGGCCACTGTTGGCCAACGGGAAGCTGACTGCCCTCCTCACTCACTGATGGTCCTTGGCCTTGGGTTGTGGCTGTGCTGTGCAAGTGTCACTGGCTGCAGAGTTCTCAGCAGGCACAGGTGAAGGAAATACCCGGGGGCTTCCCCACAGATCTGTGCTGAGTATGGCTTCCACTCCATCACACCCTGTTCTTTTTCACACTTCCCCTCCCTCAAGTCTTCCCTGTTAATGCCAAGCAGGGACACTGTGTTCCAAGCTCATTAGTCAAGAATGTGACCAGACTGCCCCTGAAGAGGGTTTTCTCCTGCATGGTCTCCTTCCAACCGTGCAAGGAAGTCTGAAAACCACCTGTCTTTCATGGAACCCACTTGGGACTACAGGGTTTTTTCCCTTCCCCTTGGAAGCTAGGCACTCCATAGATGAACCCTTTGGACTCCAGTAAACTCACAAAATGCCCTTACTAGCTGTCTTGATGACAGGGGAATTGGGTCTCTGGAGTAGTTTTCCCTGAATTCATTTCTTCGGACAGTTCACAATTAGGACTCAGCCTGCTGGAGACAGTAACCCTTCCAGCACTAAGATGGAGGAAGGGAAAATCCCTGCCTGCTACAGACAGCTCAGGGAAAGCTAACAGTTAAGGGTCCTCCCAGAGGCCGAGGACCTGCCCTGGGCCAGGTTCTATACTCCATACAAGTGAGCCTCACATGTTGCTGTGTTCTAGAACTTCCTGGCTATAGAAACTCCCAGGCCAGAGCTGCAGTTCACACCACATACACCTTGGAGGCTGGGATATTGGCACCGGAACTTTTCAAATCTCCCCGGGTGACTGCAGAGCGCAGTCAAGAGCCGACTCTGCTTTTTGACATCATTTGTCAGCATTAAATGAGTTGCACCTGGGGATCCTGTCAAAAATGCAGATTTTGATTGACTCTTGTAGTTATTAGGTGGGGCCAGACCTCTCCCTTTCTCAAATGTTCCTGAGAAATGGTGGTGCTGCTGTTCACCTGCTGCACTAAGAGTTACAGGCAATCCAGTTCCTTTACTCCTTCCTTGGGTCTTCACGCCTTCCCCCTCAGAAGTCTTCATTATATATGCCTCCTCCATTCTTTACGTTTCTCCCCACTATACCATATAATCTCTGCCCTCTTTCTCTATTAGTCAAGGGTCAGAAACTAGAAACTGGGCTGGTGATTAGCTCAGACGGTAGAATAACTTGCACAAAACCCTACGTTTGGGGCTGGAGAGATGGCTCAGAGGTTAAGCGCACTGGCTGCTCTTCCAGAGGTCCTGAGTTCAATTCCCAGCAACCACATGGAGGCTCACAACCACCCGTAATGAGATCTGGTGCCCTCTTCTGGCTTGTATGCATACATGCAGACAGAACACTGTGTACCTAATAAATAAAATAAACCTAAAACAAACAAACAAACAAGCAAGCAAAAACCCTAGGTTTGAGCTCCAGCACTGAATAAACCAGACAGAATGTGGCAGTTTGAATGAGAATGCCGCCCTCCCCCACCCCATAGGTTCAAATATTTGAATGTTTAGTCACCAGTTAGTTGAACTGTTTGGGAAGGATTCAGAGGTATGGCCTTGTTTCAAAAGCCCATGCCAGTCTCTCTCTCTCCCTCTCTCTCTCTCTCTCTCTCTCTCTCTCTCTCTCTCTCTCTCTCTCTCTCTCTCACACACACACACACACACACACACACACACACACACACACACACACAGAAGCAGCAGTAGCACTAGCATCTAGGAACTACATGTATGTTCTCCCATGGAAGATGTATTCAATGCAATGTCTAACACAGTAGGGATTTCATAGGCTCTTGTCAAATGAATGGCAATGGGGGAACCTGAGCCAAGTTTGATCTTTTTAAAATTTTTTAATCATAGGTAAGAGAAGAAATGAAATTGATAGAAAGGGTGGGGAGCTCGAGAGATGGCTCAGTGGGTAAGTGTTGGTTGCACAAGCGTGAAAGCCTGAGACCTGATCCCAGGACCCTCAAAAAAGCCAAATGTGACACTGTGTATGCCTGTGATCCCAGTGCCGTGTAGGGTAGAGACAAGATAATCACAGGGGCTTTCCATCCACAAGCCTAGCTCCAGGTTCAGGGAGAGATCTTGTCTCAAGGGAATAGGGCAAAGAGTGATGCAGCAGGACACCTGAAGTCTTCCTCTAGCCTCCTCGAACATGTTCACGTGTGTGCATATACCACATACATGTGTGCATACACCACATACACATATATCACTACTCCCATACTCCAGGTTCAGTCACATTTAACCTGGCCCTGCCTCTACAGTTATCTCTGACTGAAGAAGTATGGCGCAGCTGCAGAAACTCAGACTCCTTCCTAAAGGCAAGCTTGGCGAACAATAGGAAAATCTGTGGATTTGCTTAGAAAAGTCAACTACTCTGATGGTAGGATGGCTCATCAGTGTCCTGGCATTATGTCTTCAGGTCTTTGAAGTTCACTACCATAACGAAGCTGGTAAAAAAATCTACAGGGAACATCTACAAAGGGCATGTCCATGCTGGTCTTCAAGCTGCTTTCTCACCGACTTAAGACCATACCACAGGCCTTAATTCACCAAGCCAGCCTCATACCCTTCAACAAACCCAGGGTTCAGATAGCAAGCCTACGAAGCACCTTGCTGAACTCCTCATTTTAAGTTTAAATCATGCAAACATGTACTGTTGAAGACCATGTTGATTTTCTAGAGATGGTCCAGAGGGCAGAGATCTTGCCCGACTTTGTGTAACATGGTAAAAAGTGGTCAGAAGTGTAATGACAGTGGCTAAGCAGGAGTAAGACATATTTTAGTGTGTGTGTGTGTGTGTGTGTGTGTGTGTGTGTGTGTGTGTGTGTGTGTGTTTTGGGGGGAGTCATATAGCATGTGCATGTGGTACTAGAACTTGATCCCACAGCCTCGCATCTCACATTGGGTTGATTTCCAGGAGGCTGAGGCAGGGGGATGAGACACTCAAGGCCTGCAGAGTTCAAGTCCAGTCTGGGCAATTTGATAAGATCCTGTCTTGAAAATACAATAACCAAAGGGGGCTGGGGGAACACTGAAGTGGTAGCACATCCATCTAGTATGTGCATCCTGAATGTAATTCCTAGGTGTACACCCCACTGCCACACACACACACACACACACACACACACACACACACACACACACACACACATACACACACACACACACATGAGCTGTCTATGCTTGAGGACACCTATTGCAGAAGGTAAGTGTCTTCCCATTCCCAGCTAGCAGAAGACTGACCTAGGCAGAGGCAAAGCAGAACTTGATCTCTGCTTCCTGCCAGTGATTTGTTTTGACTAAAGGGGAACAGGGGCCTTTCCCTCTGAGCATTTCGAGACACAATGGCAAAGTTGTCAGCAAAGCAACCAATGTGTAAAGTGTGCTGTGTTGAAGAGGCAAGGGAGTGATCATTCGCTCATGTTCTGCCTCTTTCTGCAAAGGCAGGGCTTTGTGAGTGGTTGCATGCTTGGGTGATATATGGATGAAGGAAGAGAAGCTAGCATGAGGGTCTAAAACTATGAGTGTTAGAAACAGTGGTTTAGATTCCAAGCAAAAGCAAGAATGTTAATCTAAAATGTTCTGATATCTATGTTCAGGTGTCCAGGAAACAGTTGTGGAGAATTTTTAGTTGACTTTACTTGGAGGGCTCAGTCAATAAATTATTTACTACACAAACATTAGGCCTTAGTTTTGGATCCCTAGCACTCATGTAGAAAGGTAGGCATAGCAGTAGATATCTGTCATCTTAATCTGTGGAGCCAGCAACAAAGGAATCCTAAAGGCTTGTTGGCCACTCAGTACAGACAGCCACTTGCCAAGCTCCAGGTTCAGTGAGAGACTCTGTTTCAAAAAAGAGGTTAGAAGATGTCTAATGTTGACCTCTGACTTCCACCTGAATGAGAACACAAGTCCGTTCATAATACCGTCTTCCCAAGATACACAGACTTTTCTCAAAGACCTGAGTTTTCCACTCTTAACAAGGTATGTAGCAGCCCTCATCAAGGAGGCCTGAGAAGGTCCCTGAGGTGGCTACCAAGACTGAGAGTCTGTGATTTCCACAGTTTCTCAAATCAGCTTCTTTGGCTTTGCCAACATTTTGGGCTACTGTTCTCTGTTCAAACTCTTGACGCTCAGGGATTATTTGTGTTTCCACTGCAGACTCCATCTCATCCCTCTCTTAGGATTAGAATAGTCTGGGCAAAGAGCAAACTGTGGAACTTGCCCTGGAACCCATTTGTTCTTCCTGGGTTTTCCTTAGAGATTCCTAATGTCTTCACTCCACAGACGTCTCTCAGTTCTGCACCTTAGAAACGTGAGCAAGAGCTTCTCCCCTATCTTCCTTTCCACAAGAGGATCTGATAAAGTAAAGCTGCCACACTCATTCAGTGTCACCAAATTCAGAAATGACATGTGTCCTGTCCCTAGACTACCTAAGGCCTTCTGGCCATTTCCTTGTTTATTGTTCTATAGTAGGAAAAAGGAGTCTTCAACACTACTCCCCCCAGTATACACTGCCTGAGGGCATTCTCAGCAGTTCGGAGATGGCCAACAGTAACAGCCATTTCTTCAAATTGAAAACTAAATAAATACTCAGGGAAAACACAAAAATTCACCATTTTATAATGTATGTGTCTAAAATAGGCTTACAATTCTGATATACCCTATTTAGAAAAACTTAAAGGGCCATAACACATAATAACTGCTTTGCAGTGAGTGGGGGAAGAGGAAGCTGTATGGATGAGCAGATGAAGGCCACAGTGAGTGAAGGTGCCTGGGACCACTCTCCCACCCTGGCTTCCCAACCCGCAGCTGCTCCACAGCTCTGAGCCACCAGTCAGGTTTTCTCATCTGTAGTGTTACCAAAAACAGTGAGTCTGATGATATTACCTTTTCTCCATTTGGGGCCTCTGTGAAATCTGAAAAGTTTTGCAACTTGACCAGACCTACAATCCCAACTGTTCCAGAGGCTGAGACAGGAACTTATGATTCTCCTGCCTCAGCTCTGTCTGGTGGGAGTAGAGCCAATGGTAGATGCTCTGCCTAAACAGATTGACTTTAAGGGATTGACAAGCACCTAGAGCCAAAAAGAAGTCGAGGTTTGTCTCATGGTTTAATACATTTCCCTCCACTAGAACTTTTTTTTTTTTTTTTTTTTTTTTTTTTCAGATTAGGCTGTGGGCCTTTCCATCACCACCAGCCACAACCTTCAAGATTCAATCATCCTGCATCTCTTCTTCTCCCATACCTCCTTATTGAGACAGGGCTCATCTAGCCCAGGCTAGCATTGATTGAGACAGGGCTTCATGTAGCCCAGGCTATCATTGATTGAGACTGGACTTCATGTAGCCCAGGCTATCATTGATTGAGACTGGACTACATGTAGCCCAGGCTAATATTGATTGAGACAGGGCTTCAAGTAGCCGAGGCTAGCATTGTGAGACAGGGCTTCATGTAGCGTAGGCTAGCATTGAACTTGTTATGTTGTAAAGGATGGCCTCAAATTTCCTGTCTCTACCTACTGACTGCCAAGATTACAGGCATGTGTCCAGGATCCAGTTTATGTACTGGGCTCTAGCCCTGATTTTTGTGCAAGTTAAGTAAATTGCTCTACAAACTGAGCCCTACACCAAGCTTTGGTTAGTTCTTACAATTTTGCAATTTTAGTCCTTGTGTCAGAGGCTGTTATCTCTGCCCCATGCCAATGATTTGTTTTGTTTTGAGTAGGGAACCTTTCCCTCTGAGCATTTCTGAACACAACACACAACCCATTTGTTGCTCTGTGGAGCCATCTGTGTTTGAAGGCAGGGGTTTTGGGCCCTGTATCTTCATCCAGGCCTAGGCTGAGGAACAGCACATATGTACAATCTTGCTTTCTTTCTAAGTATTGTACAGCATTAGCACTTAGGTGTAGTGTTTTGTACCTTTCTCAGATGGGATGAGGTCAGGCCCAATTCCATTCTTTCGCATGTTGGTATCCAGTTTTTTAGACACAATTGTTGATGAGACTATTTTTCTCTCCTGAGTGATCCTGGCATCCTTGTCAAAAACTATTGGACTTTACATGATGCAGCTGACTTTTAATCCCATTGACCTGTGTTTGTGTGTCTAAAGCCACCATCACAGCATGTTAGTGCTCTAACTTTATAGTAAAATTTGACATCAAAGAATATGTAATATTCATCCTGATTCTTTTGAAACAGTATTTTGGCTGCTTAGAGTCCCTTAAGATTACAAATGAGCCGGGTGGTGGTGGCGCACGCCTTTAATCCCAGCACTCGGGAGGCAGGGGCAGGCGGATCTCTGTGAGTTCGAGGCCAGCCTGGTCTACAGAGTGATCCAGGAAAGGCGCAAAGCTACACAGAGAAACCCTGTCTTGAAAAACCAAAAAAAAAAAAAAAAAAAAAAAAAAAAAAAATTACACATGAAATTTCAGGAAGGATTTTTTTCTCTTTCTGCAGAAATTATAATGAGATTTTTGATAGCAATTGTATTGAATCAATCTGTAGATGGCTCTCAAGAGCGTGGTCACCTCAATTCTAGAACATAGGATGTTTTGCATTTTTTAAATTAAGAAAGTAGTTACGTTCACTTTTATTGATGTGTGTGTTGCAGGGGTGATTTGTGTGTGGGTACCCACAGAAGCCATAGAAGATGTCAGTTCCCCTGGAACTGAAGTTACAGGCTGTTATGAGCCAGTTGACATGGGTGCTGGGAACCCAACTTGGGTCCTCTGTGGAAGGGCAGCAAGAACTCTTAACCATCAAGCAATCTCTTCAGTTCCATTTGGATCTTTAGTTTAAAAACTGTTTTGTTAACATTTATTTATTTGTTTGTTTATGTATTTACTGTGTGCACCCATGGATGCTTTTTAGTGCTATTGCAAACGCAGTTATTCTCTAGTCTTGCTGTTAATGTTTATTTATTATGAATGTGTATTAATTAATTACATAGAGGGGATGCTGAAGCACAGGCCTATCAAGTGACTTATACCCATCAAAGCAGCACGGAGATTACCTAATTGTGATGCCAGGCTCAAAACCCCAGGGAGGAGGCCTTCATCCACTTGGTGCTGTCACTGTACCAGGGACTGGCCCCTAGGGTTATAGGTTGGTGAATTTTGACAAATTTGTGGTGGGAACTTCAGAATTATTGTAGTTTCTGCCTACATCTCCCTGTCTCTTTTTGCTCTTTTCCCAATTATCTTCATCCGTGTTCATTATGAAAGGGAGACGAGTTCTGAGTAACAGACCTTCAGTGTTCACTCTTCAGAACCTGGATGCTCCCTATAGCTGATTCTTTTTA